>NW_026045356.1:300000-508519 GCF_943734845.2 Anopheles funestus
GACACATTAGCCAAGACACATTAGCCAAGACACCTTAGCCAAGACACATTAGCCAAGACAAATTAGCCAAGACACCTTAGCCAAGACACATTAGCCAAGACACCTTAGCCAAGACACATTAGCCAAGACACATTAGCCAAGACACATTAGCCAAGACACCTTAGCCAAGACACATTAGCCAAGACACATTAGCCAAGACACCTTAGCCAAGACACATTAGCCAAGACACATTAGCCAAGACACCTTAGCCAAGACACATTAGCCAAGACAAATTAGCCAAGACACCTTAGCCAAGACACATTAGCCAAGACACCTTAGCCAAGACACCTTAGCCAAGACACCTTAGCCAAGACACCTTAGCCAAGACACCTTAGCCAAGACACATTAGCCAAGACACCTTAGCCAAGACACATTAGCCAAGACACCTTAGCCAAGACACATTAGCCAAGACACATTAGCCAAGACACATTAACCAAGACACATTAGCCAAGACACCTTAGCCAAGACACATTAGCCAAGACACATTAGCCAAGACACCTTAGCCAAGACACCTTAGCCAAGACACATTAGCCAAGACACCTTAGCCAAGACACATTAGCCAAGACACATTAGCCAAGACACATTAGCCAAGACACCTTAGCCAAGACACATTAGCCAAGACACCTTAGCCAAGACACATTAACCAAGACACATTAGCCAAGACACCTTAGCCAAGACACATTAGCCAAGACACATTAGCCAAGACACATTAGCCAACACACATTAGCCAAGACACCTTAGCCAAGACTCATTAGCCAAGACACCTTAGCCAAGACACCTTAGCCAAGACACCTTAGCCAAGACACCTTAGCCAAGACACATTAGCCAAGACACATTAGCCAAGACACATTAGCCAAGACACCTTAGCCAAGACACATTAGCCAAGACACATTAGCCAAGACACCTTAGCCAAGACACATTAGCCAAGACACATTAGCCAAGACACCTTAGCCAAGACACATTAGCTTAGACAAATTAGCCAAGACACCTTAGCCAAGACACATTAGCCAAGACACCTTAGCCAAGACACCTTAGCCAAGACACCTTAGCCAAGACACCTTAGCCAAGACACCTTAGCCAAGACAAATTAGCCAAGACACCTTAGCCAAGACACATTAGCCAAGACACATTAGCCAAGACACCTTAGCCAAGACACCTTAGCCAAGACACTTTAGCCAAGACACATTAGCCAAGACACCTTAGCCAAGACACATTAGCCAAGACACATTAGCCAAGACACCTTAGCCAAGACACATTAGCCGAGACACATTAGCCAAGACACCTTAGCCAAGACACATTAGCCAAGACACATTAGCCAAGACACATTAGCCAAGACACATTAGCCAAGACACATTAGCCGAGACACCTTAGCCAAGACACCTTAGCCAAGACACATTAGCCAAGACACCTTAGCCAAGACACATTAGCCAAGACACATTAGCCAAGACACATTAGCCAAGACACCTTAGCCAAGACACATTAGCCAAGACACCTTAGCCAAGACACATTAACCAAGACACATTAGCCAAGACACCTTAGCCAAGACACATTAGCCAAGACACATTAGCCAAGACACATTAGCCAAGACACATTAGCCAAGACACATTAGCCAAGACACCTTAGCCAAGACACATTAGCCAAGACACCTTAGCCAAGACACATTAACCAAGACACATTAGCCGAGACACCTTAGCCAAGACACCTTAGCCAAGACACATTAGCCAAGACACATTAGCCAAGACACATTAGCCAAGACACCTTAGCCAAGACACATTAGCGAAGACACCTTAGCCAAGACACATTAGCCAAGACACCTTAGCCAAGACACATTAGCGAAGACACCTTAGCCAAGACACATTAGCCAAGACAAATTAGCCAAGACACCTTAGCCAAGACACCTTAGCCAAGACACATTAGCCAAGACACATTAGCCAAGACACATTAGCCAAGACACCTTAGCCAAGACACATTAGCCAAGACACATTAGCCAAGACACCTTAGCCAAGACACATTAGCCAAGACACATTAGCCAAGACACCTTAGCCAAGACACATTAGCCAAGACAAATTAGCCAAGACACCTTAGCCAAGACACATTAGCCAAGACACCTTAGCCAAGACACATTAGCCAAGACACATTAGCCAAGACACATTAGCCAAGACACCTTAGCCAAGACACATTAGCCAAGACACATTAGCCAAGACACCTTAGCCAAGACACATTAGCCAAGACACATTAGCCAAGACACCTTAGCCAAGACACATTAGCCAAGACACATTAGCCAAGACACCTTAGCCAAGACACATTAACCAAGACACCTTAGCCAAGACACCTTAGCCAAGACACCTTAGCCAAGACACCTTAGCCAAGACACATTAGCCAAGACACCTTAGCCAAGACACATTAGCCAAGACACCTTAGCCAAGACACATTAGCCAAGACACATTAGCCAAGACACATTAACCAAGACACATTAGCCAAGACACCTTAGCCAAGACACATTAGCCAAGACACATTAGCCAAGACACCTTAGCCAAGACACCTTAGCCAAGACACATTAGCCAAGACACCTTAGCCAAGACACATTAGCCAAGACACATTAGCCAAGACACATTAGCCAAGACACCTTAGCCAAGACACATTAGCCAAGACACCTTAGCCAAGACACATTAACCAAGACACATTAGCCAAGACACCTTAGCCAAGACACATTAGCCAAGACACATTAGCCAAGACACATTAGCCAAGACACATTAGCCAAGACACATTAGCCAAGACACCTTAGCCAAGACACATTAGCCAAGACACCTTAGCCAAGACACATTAACCAAGACACCTTAGCCAAGACACCTTAGCCAAGACACCTTAGCCAAGACACATTAGCCAAGACACATTAGCCAAGACACATTAGCCAAGACACATTAGCGAAGACACCTTAGCCAAGACACATTAGCCAAGACACCTTAGCCAAGACACATTAGCGAAGACACCTTAGCCAAGACACATTAGCCAAGACAAATTAGCCAACACACCTTAGCCAAGACACCTTAGCCAAGACACATTAGCCAAGACACATTAGCCAAGACACATTAGCCGAGACACCTTAGCCAAGACACATTAGCCAAGACACATTAGCCAAGACACCTTAGCCAAGACACATTAGCCAAGACACATTAGCCAAGACACCTTAGCCAAGACACATTAGCCAAGACAAATTAGCCAAGACACCTTAGCCAAGACACATTAGCCAAGACACCTTAGCCAAGACACATTAGCCAAGACACATTAGCCAAGACACATTAGCCAAGACACCTTAGCCAAGACACATTAGCCAAGACACATTAGCCAAGACACCTTAGCCAAGACACATTAGCCAAGACACATTAGCCAAGACACCTTAGCCAAGACACATTAGCCAAGACAAATTAGCCAAGACACCTTAGCCAAGACACATTAGCCAAGACACCTTAGCCAAGACACCTTAGCCAAGACACCTTAGCCAAGACACCTTAGCCAAGACACCTTAGCCAAGACTCATTAGCCAAGACACCTTAGCCAAGACACATTAGCCAAGACACCTTAGCCAAGACACATTAGCCAAGACACATTAGCCAAGACACATTAACCAAGACACATTAGCCAAGACACCTTAGCCAAGACACCTTAGCCAAGACACATTAGCCAAGACACCTTAGCCAAGACACCTTAGCCAAGACACATTAGCCAAGACACCTTAGCCAAGACACATTAGCCAAGACACATTAGCCAAGACACATTAGCCAAGACACCTTAGCCAAGACACATTAGCCAAGACACCTTAGCCAAGACACATTAACCAAGACACATTAGCCAAGACACCTTAGCCAAGACACATTAGCCAAGACACATTAGCCAAGACACCTTAGCCAAGACACATTAGCCAAGACACCTTAGCCAAGACACATTAGCCAAGACACCTTAGCCAAGACACCTTAGCCAAGACACCTTAGCCAAGACACCTTAGCCAAGACACATTAGCCAAGACACATTAGCCAAGACACATTAGCCAAGACACCTTAGCCAAGACACATTAGCCAAGACACATTAGCCAAGACACCTTAGCCAAGACACATTAGCCAAGACACATTAGCCAAGACACCTTAGCCAAGACACATTAGCTTAGACAAATTAGCCAAGACACCTTAGCCAAGACACATTAGCCAAGACACCTTAGCCAAGACACCTTAGCCAAGACACCTTAGCCAAGACACCTTAGCCAAGACAAATTAGCCAAGACACCTTAGCCAAGACACATTAGCCAAGACACATTAGCCAAGACACCTTAGCCAAGACACCTTAGCCAAGACACATTAGCCAAGACACATTAGCCAAGACACCTTAGCCAAGACACATTAGCCAAGACACATTAGCCAAGACACCTTAGCCAAGACACATTAGCCGAGACACATTAGCCAAGACACCTTAGCCAAGACACATTAGCCAAGACACATTAGCCAAGACACATTAGCCAAGACACATTAGCCGAGACACCTTAGCCAAGACACCTTAGCCAAGACACCTTAGCCAAGACACATTAGCCAAGACACATTAGCCAAGACACCTTAGCCAAGACACATTAGCCAAGACACCTTAGCCAAGACACCTTAGCCAAGACACCTTAGCTAAGACACATTAGCCAAGACACCTTAGCCAAGACACATTAGCCAAGACACCTTAGCCAAGACACATTAGCGAAGACACCTTAGCCAAGACACATTAGCGAAGACACATTAGCCGAGACACCTTAGCCAAGACACCTTAGCCAAGACACATTAGCCAAGACACCTTAGCCAAGACACCTTAGCCAAGACACCTTAGCTAAGACACATTAGCCAAGACACCTTAGCCAAGACACATTAGCCAAGACACATTAGCCAAGACACCTTAGCCAAGACACATTAGCCAAGACACCTTAGCCAAGACACCTTAGCCAAGACACCTTAGCTAAGACACATTAGCCAAGACACCTTAGCCAAGACACATTAGCCAAGACACCTTAGCCAAGACACATTAGCGAAGACACCTTAGCCAAGACACATTAGCCAAGACACATTAGCCGAGACACCTTAGCCAAGACACCTTAGCCAAGACACATTAGCCAAGACACCTTAGCCAAGACACCTTAGCCAAGACACCTTAGCTAAGACACATTAGCCGAGACACCTTAGCCAAGACACCTTAGCCAAGACACATTAGCCAAGACACCTTAGCCAAGACACCTTAGCCAAGACACCTTAGCCAAGACACCTTAGCCAAGACACATTAGCCAAGACACCTTAGCCAAGACACCTTAGCCAAGACACCTTAGCCAAGACACCTTAGCCAAGACACATTAGCCAAGACACATTAGCCAAGACACATTAGCCAAGACACCTTAGCCAAGACACATTAGCCAAGACACATTAGCCAAGACACCTTAGCCAAGACACCTTAGCCAAGACACATTAGCCAAGACACATTAGCGAAGACACCTTAGCCAAGACACATTAGTCAAGACACATTAGCCAAGACACATTAGCGAAGGCACCTTAGCCAAGACACCTTAGCCAAGACACATTAGCCAAGACACATTAGCCAAGACACATTAGCCAAGACACCTTAGCCAAGACACATTAGCCAAGACACATTAGCCAAGACACCTTAGCCAAGACACATTAGCCAAGACACATTAGCCGAGACACCTTATCCAAGACACATTAGCCAAGACACATTAGCCAAGACACATTAGCCAAGACACCTTAGCCAAGACACATTAGCCAAGACACCTTAGCCAAGACACATTAGCCAAGACACATTAGCCAAGACACCTTAGCCAAGACACCTTAGCCAAGACACCTTAGCCAAGACACCTTAGCCAAGACACATTAGCCAAGACACATTAGCCGAGACACCTTATCCAAGACACATTAGCCAAGACACATTAGCCGAGACACATTAGCCAAGACACCTTAGCCAAGACACATTAGCCAAGACACATTAGCCAAGACACATTAGCCAAGACACATTAGCCAAGACACATTAGCCGAGACACCTTAGCCAAGACACCTTAGCCAAGACACCTTAGCCAAGACACATTAGCCAAGACACATTAGCCAAGACACCTTAGCCAAGACACATTAGCCAAGACACCTTAGCCAAGACACCTTAGCCAAGACACCTTAGCTAAGACACATTAGCCAAGACACCTTAGCCAAGACACATTAGACAAGACACCTTAGCCAAGACACATTAGCGAAGACACCTTAGCCAAGACACATTAGCCAAGACACATTAGCCGAGACACCTTAGCCAAGACACCTTAGCCAAGACACATTAGCCAATACACCTTAGCCAAGACACCTTAGCCAAGACACCTTAGCTAAGACACATTAGCCAAGACACCTTAGCCAAGACACATTAGCCAAGACACATTAGCCAAGACACCTTAGCCAAGACACATTAGCCAAGACACCTTAGCCAAGACACCTTAGCCAAGACACCTTAGCTAAGACACATTAGCCAAGACACCTTAGCCAAGACACATTAGCCAAGACACCTTAGCCAAGACACATTAGCGAAGACACCTTAGCCAAGACACATTAGCCAAGACACATTAGCCGAGACACCTTAGCCAAGACACCTTAGCCAAGACACATTAGCCAAGACACCTTAGCCAAGACACCTTAGCCAAGACACCTTAGCTAAGACACATTAGCCGAGACACCTTAGCCAAGACACCTTAGCCAAGACACATTAGCCAAGACACCTTAGCCAAGACACCTTAGCCAAGACACCTTAGCCAAGACACCTTAGCCAAGACACATTAGCCAAGACACCTTAGCCAAGACACATTAGCCAAGACACCTTAGCCAAGACACCTTAGCCAAGACACATTAGCCAAGACACATTAGCCAAGACACATTAGCCAAGACACCTTAGCCAAGACACATTAGCCAAGACACCTTAGCCAAGACACCTTAGCCAAGACACATTAGCCAAGACACATTAGCGAAGACACCTTAGCCAAGACACATTAGTCAAGACACATTAGCCAAGACACATTAGCGAAGGCACCTTAGCCAAGACACCTTAGCCAAGACACCTTAGCCAAGACACCTTAGCTAAGACACATTAGCCAAGACACATTAGCCAAGACACCTTAGCCAAGACACATTAGCCAAGACACCTTAGCCAAGACACATTAGCCAAGACACATTAGCCAAGACACCTTAGCCAAGACACATTAGCCAAGACACCTTAGCCAAGACACATTAGCCAAGACACCTTAGCCAAGACACATTAGCCAAGACACATTAGCCAAGACACCTTAGCCAAGACACCTTAGCCAAGACACCTTAGCCAAGACACATTAGCCAAGACACATTAGCCAAGACACATTAGCCAAGACACCTTAGCCAAGACACATTAGCCAAGACACCTTAGCCAAGACACATTAGCCAAGACACATTAGCCAAGACACCTTAGCCAAGACACATTAGCCAAGACACATTAGCCAAGACACATTAGCCAAGACACATTAGCCAAGACACCTTAGCCAAGACACATTAGCCAAGACACATTAGCCAAGACACCTTAGCCAAGACACATTAGTCAAGACACATTAGCCAAGACACATTAGCGAAGACACCTTAGCCAAGACACCTTAGCCAAGACACCTTAGCCAAGACACATTAGCCAAGACACCTTAGCCAAGACACCTTAGCCAAGACACCTTAGCCAAGACACCTTAGCCAAGACACATTAGCCAAGACACATTAGCCAAGACACATTAGCCAAGACACCTTAGCCAAGACACATTAGCCAAGACACATTAGCCAAGACACCTTAGCCAAGACACCTTAGCCAAGACACATTAGCCAAGACACATTAGCGAAGACACCTTAGCCAAGACACATTAGTCAAGACACATTAGCCAAGACACATTAGCGAAGGCACCTTAGCCAAGACACCTTAGCCAAGACACATTAGCCAAGACACATTAGCCAAGACACATTAGCCAAGACACCTTAGCCAAGACACATTAGCCAAGACACATTAGCCAAGACACCTTAGCCAAGACACATTAGCCAAGACACATTAGCCAAGACACCTTAGCCAAGACACATTAGCCAAGACACCTTAGCCAAGACACATTAGCCAAGACACCTTAGCCAAGACACCTTAGCTAAGACACATTAGCCGAGACACCTTAGCCAAGACACCTTAGCCAAGACACATTAGCCAAGACACCTTAGCCAAGACACCTTAGCCAAGACACCTTAGCCAAGACACCTTAGCCAAGACACATTAGCCAAGACACCTTAGCCAAGACACATTAGCCAAGACACCTTAGCCAAGACACCTTAGCCAAGACACATTAGCCAAGACACATTAGCCAAGACACATTAGCCAAGACACCTTAGCCAAGACACATTAGCCAAGACACCTTAGCCAAGACACCTTAGCCAAGACACATTAGCCAAGACACATTAGCGAAGACACCTTAGCCAAGACACATTAGTCAAGACACATTAGCCAAGACACATTAGCGAAGGCACCTTAGCCAAGACACCTTAGCCAAGACACCTTAGCCAAGACACCTTAGCTAAGACACATTAGCCAAGACACATTAGCCAAGACACCTTAGCCAAGACACATTAGCCAAGACACCTTAGCCAAGACACATTAGCCAAGACACATTAGCCAAGACACCTTAGCCAAGACACATTAGCCAAGACACCTTAGCCAAGACACATTAGCCAAGACACCTTAGCCAAGACACATTAGCCAAGACACATTAGCCAAGACACCTTAGCCAAGACACCTTAGCCAAGACACCTTAGCCAAGACACATTAGCCAAGACACATTAGCCAAGACACCTTAGCCAAGACACATTAGCCAAGACACCTTAGCCAAGACACATTAGCCAAGACACATTAGCCAAGACACCTTAGCCAAGACACATTAGCCAAGACACATTAGCCAAGACACATTAGCCAAGACACATTAGCCAAGACACCTTAGCCAAGACACATTAGCCAAGACACATTAGCCAAGACACCTTAGCCAAGACACATTAGTCAAGACACATTAGCCAAGACACATTAGCGAAGACACCTTAGCCAAGACACCTTAGCCAAGACACCTTAGCCAAGACACATTAGCCAAGACACCTTAGCCAAGACACCTTAGCCAAGACACCTTAGCCAAGACACCTTAGCCAAGACACATTAGCCAAGACACATTAGCCAAGACACATTAGCCAAGACACCTTAGCCAAGACACATTAGCCAAGACACATTAGCCAAGACACCTTAGCCAAGACACCTTAGCCAAGACACATTAGCCAAGACACATTAGCGAAGACACCTTAGCCAAGACACCTTAGTCAAGACACATTAGCCAAGACACATTAGCGAAGGCACCTTAGCCAAGACACCTTAGCCAAGACACATTAGCCAAGACACATTAGCCAAGACACATTAGCCAAGACACATTAGCCAAGACACCTTAGCCAAGACACATTAGCCAAGACACATTAGCCAAGACACCTTAGCCAAGACACATTAGCCAAGACACATTAGCCAAGACACCTTAGCCAAGACACATTAGCCAAGACACCTTAGCCAAGACACATTAGCCAAGACACATTAGCCAAGACACATTAGCCAAGACACATTAGCCAAGACACATTAGCCGAGACACCTTAGCCAAGACACCTTAGCCAAGACACCTTAGCCAAGACACATTAGCCAAGACACATTAGCCAAGACACCTTAGCCAAGACACATTAGCCAAGACACATTAGCCAAGACACATTAGCCAAGACACCTTAGCCAAGACACCTTAGCCAAGACACCTTAGCCAAGACACATTAGCCAAGACACATTAGCGAAGACACCTTAGCCAAGACACCTTAGCCAAGACACATTAGCCAAGACACATTAGCCGAGACACCTTAGCCAAGACACATTAGCCAAGACACCTTAGCCAAGACACATTAGCCGAGACACCTTATCCAAGACACATTAGCCAAGACACATTAGCCGAGACACATTAGCCAAGACACCTTAGCCAAGACACATTAGCCAAGACACATTAGCCAAGACACATTAGCCAAGACACATTAGCCAAGACACATTAGCCGAGACACCTTAGCCAAGACACCTTAGCCAAGACACCTTAGCCAAGACACATTAGCCAAGACACATTAGCCAAGACACCTTAGCCAAGACACATTAGCCAAGACACCTTAGCCAAGACACCTTAGCCAAGACACCTTAGCTAAGACACATTAGCCAAGACACATTAGCCAAGACACCTTAGCCAAGACACATTAGCCAAGACACCTTAGCCAAGACACATTAGCCAAGACACATTAGCCAAGACACCTTAGCCAAGACACCTTAGCCAAGACACCTTAGCCAAGACACATTAGCCAAGACACATTAGCCAAGACACATTAGCCAAGACACCTTAGCCAAGACACCTTAGCCAAGACACATTAGCCGAGACACCTTAGCCAAGACACATTAGCCAAGACACGTTAGTCGAGACACATTAGCCGAGACACCTTAGCCAAGACACCTTAGCCAAGACACCTTAGCCAAGACACATTAGCCAAGACACATTAGCCAAGACACATTAGCCATGACACCTTAGCCAAGACACCTTAGCCAAGACACATTAGCCAAGACACATTAGCCAAGACACATTAGCCAAGACACATTAGCCAAGACACCTTAGCCAAGACACATTAGCCAAGACACCTTAGCCAAGACACATTAGCCAAGACACATTAGCCAAGACACCTTAGCCAAGACACCTTAGCCAAGACACCTTAGCCAAGACACCTTAGCCAAGACACATTAGCCAAGACACATTAGCCAAGACACATTAGCCAAGACACATTAGCCAAGACACATTAGCCAAGACACATTAGCCAAGACACCTTAGCCAAGACACATTAGCCAAGACACATTAGCCAAGACACCTTAGCCAAGACACATTAGTCGAGACACATTAGCCAAGACACCTTAGCCAAGACACCTTAGCCAAGACACCTTAGCCAAGACACCTTAGCCAAGACACCTTAGCCGAGACACATTAGCCAAGACACCTTAGCCAAGACACCTTAGCCAAGACACATTAGCCAAGACACATTAGCCAAAACACATTAGCCATGACACATTAGCCAAGACACATTAGCCAAGACACCTTAGCCAAGACACATTAGCCAAGACACATTAGCCGAGACACCTTAGCCAAGACACCTTAGCCAAGACACATTAGCCAAGACACCTTAGCCAAGATACCTTAGCCAAGACACCTTAGCCAAGACACATTAGCCAAGACACCTTAGCCAAGACACATTAGCCAAGACACCTTAGCCGAGACACATTAGCCAAGACACCTTAGCCAAGACACCTTAGCCAAGACACCTTAGCTAAGACACATTAGCCAAGACACCTTAGCCAAGACACATTAGCCAAGACACCTTAGCCAAGACACATTAGCGAAGACACCTTAGCCAAGACACCTTAGCCGAGACACATTAGCCAAGACACATTAGCCAAGACACTTTAGCCAAGACACCTTAGCCAAGACACATTAGCCAAGACACATTAGCCAAGACACATTAGCCAAGACACCTTAGCCAAGACACCTTAGCCAAGACACATTAGCCAAGACACATTAGCCAAGACACCTTAGCCAAGACACATTAGCCAAGACACCTTAGCCAAGACACATTAGCCAAGACACCTTAGCCAAGACACATTAGCGAAGACACCTTAGCCAAGACACATTAGCCAAGACACATTAGCCAAGACACCTTAGCCAAGACACATTAGCCAAGACACATTAGCCGAGACACATTAGCCACGACACATTAGCCAAGACACCTTAGCCAAGACACATTAGCCAAGACACATTAGCCAAGACACCTTAGCCAAGACACATTAGCCAAGACACCTTAGCCAAGACACCTTAGCCAAGACACCTTAGCCAAGACACTTTAGCCAAGACACATTAGCCAAGACACATTAGCCAAGACACATTAGCCAAGACACATTAGCCAAGACACCTTAGCCAAGACACATTAGCCAAGACACATTAGCCGAGACACCTTAGCCAAGACACATTAGCCAAGACACCTTAGCCAAGACACATTAGCCAAGACACATTAGCCAAGACACATTAGCCAAGACACCTTAGCCAAGACACCTTAGCCAAGACACATTAGCCAAGACACCTTAGCCAAGACACCTTAGCCAAGACACTTTAGCCAAGACACATTAGCCAAGACACCTTAGCCAAGACACCTTAGCCAAGACACATTAGCCAAGACACCTTAGCCAAGACACATTAGCCAAGACACATTAGCCAAGACACATTAGCCAAGACACCTTAGCCAAGACACATTAGCCAAGACACCTTAGCCAAGACACATTAACCAAGACACATTAACCAAGACACCTTAGCCAAGACACATTAGCCAAGACACATTAGCCAAGACACATTAGCCAAGACACATTAGCCAAGACACATTAGCCAAGACACATTAGCCAAGACACATTAGCCAAGACACCTTAACCAAGACACATTAGCCAAGACACCTTAGCCAAGACACATTAACCAAGACACATTAGCCGAGACACCTTAGCCAAGACACCTTAGCCAAGACACATTAGCCAAGACACTTTAGCCAAGACACGTTAGCCGAGACACCTTAGCCAAGACACCTCAGCCAAGACACCTTAGCCAAGACACATTAGCCAAGACACATTAGCCAAGACACCTTAGCCAAGACACCTTAGCCAAGACACCTTAGCCAAGACACCTTAGCCAAGACACATTAGCCAAGACACCTTAGCCAAGACACCTTAGCCAAGACACCTTAGCTAAGACACATTAGCCAAGACACCTTAGCCAAGACACATTAGCCAAGACACCTTAGCCAAGACACATTAGCGAAGACACCTTAGCCAAGACACCTTAGCCGAGACACATTAGCCAAGACACATTAGCCAAGACACCTTAGCCAAGACACCTTAGCCAAGACACATTAGCCAAGACACATTAGCCAAGACACATTAGCCAAGACACCTTAGCCAAGACACCTTAGCCAAGACACATTAGCCAAGACACATTAGCCAAGACACCTTAGCCAAGACACATTAGCCAAGACACCTTAGCCAAGACACATTAGCCAAGACACCTTAGCCAAGACACATTAGCGAAGACACCTTAGCCAAGACACATTAGCCAAGACACATTAGCCAAGACACCTTAGCCAAGACACATTAGCCAAGACACATTAGCCGAGACACATTAGCCAAGACACATTAGCCAAGACACCTTAGCCAAGACACATTAGCCAAGACACATTAGCCAAGACACCTTAGCCAAGACACATTAGCCAAGACACCTTAGCCAAGACACCTTAGCCAAGACACCTTAGCCAAGACACTTTAGCCAAGACACATTAGCCAAGACACATTAGCCAAGACACATTAGCCAAGACACATTAGCCAAGACACCTTAGCCAAGACACATTAGCCAAGACACATTAGCCGAGACACCTTAGCCAAGACACATTAGCCAAGACACCTTAGCCAAGACACATTAGCCAAGACACATTAGCCAAGACACATTAGCCAAGACACCTTAGCCAAGACACCTTAGCCAAGACACATTAGCCAAGACACCTTAGCCAAGACACCTTAGCCAAGACACTTTAGCCAAGACACATTAGCCAAGACACCTTAGCCAAGACACCTTAGCCAAGACACATTAGCCAAGACACCTTAGCCAAGACACATTAGCCAAGACACATTAGCCAAGACACATTAGCCAAGACACCTTAGCCAAGACACATTAGCCAAGACACCTTAGCCAAGACACATTAACCAAGACACATTAACCAAGACACCTTAGCCAAGACACATTAGCCAAGACACATTAGCCAAGACACATTAGCCAAGACACATTAGCCAAGACACATTAGCCAAGACACATTAGCCAAGACACCTTAACCAAGACACATTAGCCAAGACACCTTAGCCAAGACACATTAACCAAGACACATTAGCCGAGACACCTTAGCCAAGACACCTTAGCCAAGACACATTAGCCAAGACACTTTAGCCAAGACACGTTAGCCGAGACACCTTAGCCAAGACACCTTAGCCAAGACACCTTAGCCAAGACACATTAGCCAAGACACATTAGCCAAGACACCTTAGCCAAGACACCTTAGCCAAGACACCTTAGCCAAGACACCTTAGCCAAGACACATTAGCCAAGACACCTTAGCCAAGACACCTTAGCCAAGACAGAAGTGATTCCCGATTCGGTAACCATCGACGAAATATTGAAGGCAACGGATAGGCTGAAACTGGGCAGGGCTCCTGGCCCCGATGGTATTCCGGTCGAAGCGACCGTGGCCGCTATCAAAGTACATCCAGAAGTTTTCCGGAACGTTTTCCAACGTTGCTTCAATACTGGCCACTTCCCCTCGGTGTGGAAGAGACAGAGGCTCGTCCTCCTCCCGAAACCCGGCAAACCACCTGGTGCCTCGTCGGCGCTAAGGCCATTAGGGGTTATTGACAGCTTCGCTAAAGTATTAGAGATACTGATACTAAACCGCTTAGTGGTCCTCACGGAAGGAAGCAGTGGTCTGTCGGACAGGCAGTTTGGGTTCCGGAAGAAGCGGTCTACTGGAGACGCGGTTGCTGCAGTGCTGGAGAGGGCGCGCAACGCTTTCGCGAGGAAGCGAACGGGAAATCGCTACTGCGCAGTTATCACGCTAGACGTGAAGAACGCGTTTAACAGCGCCAGTTGGGAAGCCATAGCACTCGCTCTGGACAACATGATGGTACCCCCGTACCTCTGCAGGCTGCTCAGGAGCTATCTAGAGCAACGAGTGCTTATGTACGACACCGAACGAGGCATTCAGTCAATGGACATCAAGGCTGGAGTTCCACAAGGTTCGATCCTCGGTCCAACTTTGTGGAACGTAATGTACGACGGAGTTCTGCGCCTCAAACTACCTCCAGGAGCGGAGTTGACTGGTTTCGCCGATGATATCGCTTTAACGGTCCTTGGCGAATCTATAGAGGAGATCGAGTTCCTCGCCTCCGACTCTGTAGGTAGAGTAGAGTCATGGATGCGAAGCGTTAAACTAGGCATTGCGCATAACAAGACGGAGTTCCTGTTGATCAGCAGCCATAAGGTGCTCATTGCTTCCGTACGGCAACTGAAGTACCTGGGAGTGGTCATCGACGATCGTCTTAGCTTCCGGAAGCATCTCGAGTACGCCTGCAGCAATGCCACCAAAGCTGCAAATACGTTGATGTCGATCATGCCAAACACTGGTGGTCCCAAGAGTAGTAGCAGACGACTTCTCGCCGATGTAGCTACTACACGCCTGAGATACAATGCCGGAAACTGGGCGCATATTCTGGCGGTTAAGGCGAATCAGCGTGTTGTAAATAGGGTGTATCGGTTGCTAGCGCTGAGAGTGATCTGCGCCTATAGGACAACTTCGTACTCGGCGGCATGTGTGGTGGCTAATATGATGCCTATTTGCATCATCTTGGCAGAAGACTGTGAGTGTTCCGGAGGTAGCGGCATTATCGGAGCGAGAATGTCCAGGTCCTCCGCTAGGACTATATCCAGGGCGAAGTGGCAGGCAGAATGCGACCTCTCCACCAAAGGACGTTGGACACATGCACTTATCCCGAACTTAGCGGTATGGATTGATAGGAAGCATGGAGAAGTGAATTTCTTTGTGCCCCAATTCCTTACTGGCCATGGGTGCTTCAGGAGTTACCTTCACAAGTACCAGCACACGAGTTCCTCGAGGTGCCCAGTATGCGTGACCGTAGATGAAACAGCCGAACACGTGCTCTTCCACTGCCCCAGATTTGTCGACGAACGGCATGAAGCCAGTGAAAAGTGTGGTTCAACAATCAACAAAGGCAACCTGGTCGAGCTAATGATCGAGGACTGCAGAAAGTGGGATGCCGTGGCATTAGCTATGCGATTGGTCGCCACAAAACTTCAGCACGCCTGGAGGGTGGACCAAAGACTTGGCCGAGTGTGAAGGGAGTTATGTGTGATGTGTTTTGCTTCATGTGCTTTATGTGTCAGTGTGTGTTTGAGTGTCGGTGAGTACTTGTGGATATAGCAAGTCTGAACTGAACCCTGAATGTACGTCTGGTCCCGTTGAATAGTCTATGGTGTTAAGTTAAGGTGTGGACTAAGTCCATTGTAGAGCCCCACCCGTGAAGTTATACCGCGAGGTGATCCCGTGGGTGGTGGCAGCAACACTACGTGGCCAAGGAGAGTTTTTTTACTGGGTAAAAATCCCATGTCACCGTTGGTGGTGTCTAAGAAGATTTTATCTCTCCTTGAAAAAAAAAAAAAAAAAAAAAAACATTACCCAAGACACATTAGCCAAGACACCTTAGCCAAGACACATTAGCCAAGACACCTTAGCCAAGACACCTTAGCCAAGACACATTAGCCAAGACACATTAGCCAAGACACATTAGCCAAGACACCTTAGCCAAGACACATTAGCCAAGACACATTAGCCGAGACACCTTAGCCAAGACACATTAGCCAAGACACCTTAGCCAAGACACCTTAGCCAAGACACCTTAGCCAAGACACATTAGCCAAGACACCTTAGCCAAGACACATTAGCGAAGACACCTTAGCCAAGACACATTAGCCAAGACAAAAAAAAAAAAAAAAAAACCTTACCCAAGACACATTAGCCAAGACACCTTAGCCAAGACACATTAGCCAAGACACCTTAGCCAAGACACCTTAGCCAAGACACTTTAGCCAAGACACATTAGCCAAGACACATTAGCCAAGACACATTAGCCAAGACACCTTAGCCAAGACACATTAGCCAAGACACATTAGCCGAGACACCTTAGCCAAGACACATTAGCCAAGACACCTTAGCCAAGACACCTTAGCCAAGACACCTTAGCCAAGACACCTTAGCCAAGACACATTAGCCAAGACACATTAGCGAAGACACCTTAGCCAAGACACATTAGCCAAGACACATTAGCCAAGACACCTTAGCCAAGACACATTAGCCAAGACACATTAGCCGTGACACATTAGCCAAGACACCTTAGCCAAGACACCTTAGCCAAGACACATTAGCCAAGACACTTTAGCCAAGACACATTAGCCAAGACACATTAGCCAAGACACATTAGCCAAGACACATTAGCCAAGACACATTAGCCAAGACACCTTAGCCAAGACACCTTAGCCAAGACACATTAGCCAAGACACCTTAGCCAAGACACCTTAGCCAAGACACCTTAGCCAAGACACATTAGCCAAGACACTTTAGCCAAGACACGTTAGCCAAGACACCTTAGCCAAGACACCTTAGCCAAGACACCTTAGCCAAGACACATTAGCCAAGACACATTAGCCAAGACACCTTAGCCAAGACACCTTAGCCAAGACACCTTAGCCAAGACACCTTAGCCAAGACACATTAGCCAAGACACCTTAGCCAAGACACCTTAGCCAAGACACCTTAGCCAAGACAGAAGTGATTCCCGATTCGGTAACCATCGACGAAATATTGAAGGCAACGGATAGGCTGAAACTGGGCAAGGCTCCTGGCCCCGATGGTATTCCGGTCGAAGCGACCGTGGCCGCTATCAAAGTACATCCAGAAGTTTTCCGGAACGTTTTCCAACGTTGCTTCAATACTGGCCACTTCCCCTCGGTGTGGAAGAGACAGAGGCTCGTCCTCCTCCCGAAACCCGGCAAACCACCTGGTGCCTCGTCGGCGCTAAGGCCATTAGGGTTTATTGACAGCTTCGCTAAAGTATTAGAGATACTGATACTAAACCGCTTAGTGGTCCTCACGGAAGGAAGCAGTGGTCTGTCGGACAGGCAGTTTGGGTTCCGGAAGAAGCGGTCTACTGGAGACGCGGTTGCTGCAGTGCTGGAGAGGGCGCGCAACGCTTTCGCGAGGAAGCGAACGGGAAATCGCTACTGCGCAGTTATCACGCTAGACGTGAAGAACGCGTTTAACAGCGCCAGTTGGGAAGCCATAGCACTCGCTCTGGACAACATGATGGTACCCCCGTACCTCTGCAGGCTGCTCAGGAGCTATCTAGAGCAACGAGTGCTTATGTACGACACCGAACGAGGCATTCAGTCAATGGACATCAAGGCTAGAGTTCCACAAGGTTCGATCCTCGGTCCAACTTTGTGGAACGTAATGTACGACGGAGTTCTGCGCCTCAAACTACCTCCAGGAGCGGAGTTGACTGGTTTCGCCGATGATATCGCTTTAACGGTCCTTGGCGAATCTATAGAGGAGATCGAGTTCCTCGCCTCCGACTCTGTAGGTAGAGTAGAGTCATGGATGCGAAGCGTTAAACTAGGCATTGCGCATAACAAGACGGAGTTCCTGTTGATCAGCAGCCATAAGGTGCTCATTGCTTCCGTACGGCAACTGAAGTACCTGGGAGTGGTCATCGACGATCGTCTTAGCTTCCGGAAGCATCTCGAGTACGCCTGCAGCAATGCCACCAAAGCTGCAAATACGTTGATGTCGATCATGCCAAACACTGGTGGTCCCAAGAGTAGTAGCAGACGACTTCTCGCCGATGTAGCTACTACACGCCTGAGATACAATGCCGGAAACTGGGCGCATATTCTGGCGGTTAAGGCGAATCAGCGTGTTGTAAATAGGGTGTATCGGTTGCTAGCGCTGAGAGTGATCTGCGCCTATAGGACAACTTCGTATTCGGCGGCATGTGTGGTGGCTAATATGATGCCTATTTGCATCATCTTGGCAGAAGACTGTGAGTGTTCCGGAGGTAGCGGCATTATCGGAGCGAGAATGTCCAGGTCCTCCGCTAGGACTATATCCAGGGCGAAGTGGCAGGCAGAATGGGACCTCTCCACCAAAGGACGTTGGACACATGCACTTATCCCGAACTTAGCGGTATGGATTGATAGGAAGCATGGAGAAGTGAATTTCTTTGTGACCCAATTCCTTACTGGCCATGGGTGCTTCAGGAGTTACCTTCACAAGTACCAGCACACGAGTTCCTCGAGGTGCCCAGTATGCGTGACCGTAGATGAAACAGCCGAACACGTGCTCTTCCACTGCCCCAGATTTGTCGACGAACGGCATGAAGCCAGTGAAAAGTGTGGTTCAACAATCAACAAAGGCAACCTGGTCGAGCTAATGATCGAGGACTGCAGAAAGTGGGATGCCGTGGCATTAGCTATGCGATTGGTCGCCACAAAACTTCAGCACGCCTGGAGGGTGGACCAAAGACTTGGCCGAGTGTGAAGGGAGTTATGTGTGATGTGTTTTGCTTCATGTGCTTTATGTGTCAGTGTGTGTTTGAGTGTCGGTGAGTACTTGTGGATATTGCAAGTCTGAACTGAACCCTGAATGTACGTCTGGTCCCGTTGAATAGTCTATGGTGTTAAGTTAAGGTGTGGACTAAGTCCATTGTAGAGCCCCACCCGTGAAGTTATACCGCGAGGTGATCCCGTGGGTGGTGGCAGCAACACTACGTGGCCAAGGAGAGTTTTTTTACTGGGTAAAAATCCCATGTCACCGTTGGTGGTGTCTAAGAAGATTTTATCTCTCCTTGAAAAAAAAAAAAAAAAAAAAAAAAACATTAGCCAAGACACATTAGCCAAGACACCTTAGCCAAGACACATTAGCCAAGACACCTTAGCCAAGACACCTTAGCCAAGACACTTTAGCCAAGACACATTAGCCAAGACACATTAGCCAAGACACATTAGCCAAGACACCTTAGCCAAGACACATTAGCCAAGACACATTAGCCGAGACACCTTAGCCAAGACACCTTAGCCAAGACACATTAGCCAAGACATCTTAGCCAAGACACCTTAGCCAAGAATCCTTAGCCAAGACACCTTAGCCAAGACACATTAGCCAAGACACCTTAGCCAAGACACATTAGCCAAGACACCTTAGCCAAGACACATTAGCCAAGACACCTTAGCCAAGACACATTAGCCAAGATACCTTAGCCAAGACACCTTAGCCAAGACACTTTAGCCAAGACACATTAGCCAAGATACCTTAGCCAAGACACATTAGCCAAGACACCTTAGCCAAGACACCTTAGCCAAGACACATTAGCCAAGACACATTAGCCAAGACACCTTAGCCAAGACACCTTAGCCAAGACACCTTAGCCAAGACACATTAGCCAAGACACATTAGCCGAGACACCTTAGCCAAGACACATTAGCCAAGACACATTAGCCAAGACATCTTAGCCAAGACACCTTAGCCAAGAATCCTTAGCCAAGACACCTTAGCCAAGACACATTAGCCAAGACACCTTAGCCAAGACACATTAGCCAAGACACCTTAGCCAAGACACATTAGCCAAGACACATTAGCCAAGACACCTTAGCCAAGATACCTTAGCCAAGACACCTTAGCCAAGACACATTAGCCAAGACACATAAGCCGAGACACCTTAGCCAAGACACATTAGCCAAGACACATTAGCCAAGACACATTAGCCAAGACACATTAGCCAAGACACATTAGCCAAGACACCTTAGCCAAGACACCTTAGCCAAGACACCTTAGCCAAGACACATTAGCCAAGACACATTAGCCAAGACACATTAGCCAAGACACATTATCCAAGACACCTTAGCCAAGACACATTAGCCAAGACACATTAGCCAAGACACCTTAGCCAAGACACATTAGCCAAGACACATTAGCCAAGACACCTTAGCCAAGACACATTAGCCAAGACACATTAGCCAAGACACCTTAGCCAAGACACATTAGCCAAGACACATTAGCCGAGACACATTAGCCAAGACACCTTAGCCAAGACACCTTAGCCAAGGCACATTAGCCAAGACACCTTAGCCAAGACACATTAGCCAAGACACATTAGCCAAGACACATTAGCCAAGACACCTTAGCCAAGACACCTTAGCCAAGACACCTTAGCCAAGACACATTAGCCAAGACACATTAGCCGAGACACCTTAGCCAAGACACCTTAGCCAAGACACCTTAGCCAAGACACCTTAGCCAAGGCACCTTAGCCGAGACACCTTAGCCGAGACACATTAGCCAAGACACCTTAGCCAAGACACCTTAGCCAAGACACATTAGCCAAGACACATTAGCCAAAACACATTAGCCATGACACATTAGCCAAGACACCTTAGCCAAGACACATTAGCCAAGACACATTAGCCAAGACACCTTAGCCAAGACACCTTAGCCAAGACACCTTAGCCAAGACACCTTAGCCAAGACACATTAGCCAAGACACATTAGCCAAGACACCTTAGCCAAGACACATTAGCCAAGACACATTAGCCAAGACACATTAGCCAAGACACATTAGCCAAGACACATTATCCAAGACACCTTAGCCAAGACACATTAGCCAAGACACATTAGCCAAGACAACTTAGCCAAGACACATTAGCCAAGACACCTTAGCCAAGACACCTTAGCCAAGACACATTAGCCAAGACACATTAGCCAAGACACCTTAGCCAAGACACCTTAGCCAAGACACATTAGCCGAGACACATTAGCCAAGACACCTTAGCCAAGACACCTTAGCCAAGGCACATTAGCCAAGACACCTTAGCCAAGACACATTAGCCAAGACACATTAGCCAAGACACATTAGCCAAGACACCTTAGCCAAGACACCTTAGCCAAGACACCTTAGCCAAGACACATTAGCCAAGACACATTAGCCGAGACACCTTAGCCAAGACACCTTAGCCAAGACACCTTAGCCAAGACACCTTAGCCAAGACACCTTAGCCAAGACACCTTAGCCAAGACACATTAGCCAAGACACCTTAGCCAAGACACCTTAGCCAAGACACATTAGCCAAGACACCTTAGCCAAGACACATTAGCCAAGACACCTTAGCCAAGACACATTAGCCAAGACACCTTAGCCAAGACACATTAGCCAAGACACATTAGCCAAGACACCTTAGCCAAGACACCTTAGCCAAGACACATTAGCCAAGATACCTTAGCCAAGACACCTTAGCCAAGACACCTTAGCCAAGACACCTTAGCCAAGACACATTAGCCAAGACACATTAGCCGAGACACCTTAGCCAAGACACCTTAGCCAAGACACATTTGCCAAGACACCTTAGCCAAGACACCTTAGCCAAGACACCTTAGCCAAGACACATTAGCCAAGACACATTAGCCAAGACACATTAGCCATGACACCTTAGCCAAGACACCTTAGCCAAGACACATTAGCCAAGACACATTAGCGAAGACACCTTAGCCAAGACACATTAGCCAAGACACATTAGCCAAGACACATTAGCCAAGACACCTTAGCCAAGACACATTAGCCAAGACACATTAGCCGAGACACATTAGCCAAGACACCTTAGCCAAGACACCTTAGCCAAGACACATTAGCCAAGACACCTTAGCCAAGACACAGTAGCCAAGACACATTAGCCAAGACACATTAGCCAAGACACATTAGCCAAGACACATTAGCCAAGACACATTAGCCAAGACACATTAGCCGAGACACCTTAGCCAAGACACCTTAGCCAAGACACATTAGCCAAGATACCTTAGCCAAGACACCTTAGCCAAGACACCTTAGCCAAGACACATTAGCCAAGACACCTTAGCCAAGACACCTTAGCCAAGACACATTAGCCAAGACACCTTAGCCAAGACACCTTAGCCAAGACACATTAGCCGAGACACATTAGCCAAGACACCTTAGCCAAGACACATTAGCCAAGACACATTAGCCAAGACACATTAGCCAAGACTCCTTAGCCAAGACACATTAGCCAAGACACATTAGCCAAGACACCTTAGCCAAGACACATTAGCCAAGACACATTAGCCAAGACACCTTAGCCAAGACACATTAGCCAAGACACATTAGCCGAGACACATTAGCCAAGACACCTTAGCCAAGACACCTTAGCCAAGGCACATTAGCCAAGACACCTTAGCCAAGACACATTAGCCAAGACACATTAGCCAAGACACATTAGCCAAGACACCTTAGCCAAGACACCTTAGCCAAGACACCTTAGCCAAGACACATTAGCCAAGACACATTAGCCGAGACACCTTAGCCAAGACACCTTAGCCAAGACACCTTAGCCAAGACACCTTAGCCAAGACACCTTAGCCAAGACACCTTAGCCGAGACACATTAGCCAAGACACCTTAGCCAAGACACCTTAGCCAAGACACATTAGCCAAGACACATTAGCCAAAACACATTAGCCATGACACATTAGCCAAGACACCTTAGCCAAGACACATTAGCCAAGACACATTAGCCAAGACACCTTAGCCAAGACACATTAGCCAAGACACCTTAGCCAAGACACCTTAGCCAAGACACATTAGCCAAGACACATTAGCCAAGACACCTTAGCCAAGACACATTAGCCAAGACACATTAGCCAAGACACATTAGCCAAGACACATTAGCCAAGACACATTATCCAAGACACCTTAGCCAAGACACATTAGCCAAGACACATTAGCCAAGACAACTTAGCCAAGACACATTAGCCAAGACACCTTAGCCAAGACACCTTAGCCAAGACACATTAGCCAAGACACATTAGCCAAGACACCTTAGCCAAGACACCTTAGCCAAGACACATTAGCCGAGACACATTAGCCAAGACACCTTAGCCAAGACACCTTAGCCAAGGCACATTAGCCAAGACACCTTAGCCAAGACACATTAGCCAAGACACATTAGCCAAGACACATTAGCCAAGACACCTTAGCCAAGACACCTTAGCCAAGACACCTTAGCCAAGACACATTAGCCAAGACACATTAGCCGAGACACCTTAGCCAAGACACCTTAGCCAAGACACCTTAGCCAAGACACCTTAGCCAAGACACCTTAGCCAAGACACCTTAGCCAAGACACATTAGCCAAGACACCTTAGCCAAGACACCTTAGCCAAGACACATTAGCCAAGACACCTTAGCCAAGACACATTAGCCAAGACACCTTAGCCAAGACACATTAGCCAAGACACCTTAGCCAAGACACATTAGCCAAGACACATTAGCCAAGACACCTTAGCCAAGACACCTTAGCCAAGACACATTAGCCAAGATACCTTAGCCAAGACACCTTAGCCAAGACACCTTAGCCAAGACACCTTAGCCAAGACACATTAGCCAAGACACATTAGCCGAGACACCTTAGCCAAGACACCTTAGCCAAGACACATTAGCCAAGACACCTTAGCCAAGACACCTTAGCCAAGACACCTTAGCCAAGACACCTTAGCCAAGAAACATTAGCCAAGACACATTAGCCAAGACACCTTAGCCAAGACACATTAGCCAAGACACATTAGCCAAGACACATTAGCCAAGACACCTTAGCCAAGACACATTAGCCAAGACACATTAGCCGAGACACATTAGCCAAGACACCTTAGCCAAGACACCTTAGCCAAGACACATTAGCCAAGACACCTTAGCCAAGACACAGTAGCCAAGACACATTAGCCAAGACACATTAGCCAAGACACATTAGCCAAGACACATTAGCCAAGACACATTAGCCAAGACACATTATCCGAGACACCTTAGCCAAGACACCTTAGCCAAGACACATTAGCCAAGATACCTTAGCCAAGACACCTTAGCCAAGACACCTTAGCCAAGACACATTAGCCAAGACACATTAGCCAAGACACATTAGCCAAGACACATTAGCCAAGACACCTTAGCCAAGACACCTTAGCCAAGACACATTAGCCAAGACACATTAGCCGAGACACCTTAGCCAAGACACCTTAGCCAAGACACCTTAGCCAAGACACCTTAGCCAAGACACCTTAGCCAAGACACCTTAGCCGAGACACATTAGCCAAGACACCTTAGCCAAGACACCTTAGCCAAGACACATTAGCCAAGACACATTAGCCAAAACACATTAGCCATGACACATTAGCCAAGACACCTTAGCCAAGACACATTAGCCAAGACACATTAGCCAAGACACATTAGCCAAGACACATTAGCCAAGACACATTAGCCGAGACACCTTAGCCAAGACACCTTAGCCAAGACACATTAGCCAAGATACCTTAGCCAAGACACCTTAGCCAAGACACCTTAGCCAAGACACCTTAGCCAAGACACATTAGCCAAGATACATTAGCCAAGACACATTAGCCAAGACACCTTAGCCAAGACACCTTAGCCAAGACACCTTAGCCAAGACACATTAGCCAAGACACATTAGCCGAGACACCTTAGCCAAGACACCTTAGCCAAGACACCTTAGCCAAGACACCTTAGCCAAGACACCTTAGCCAAGACACCTTAGCCGAGACACATTAGCCAAGATACCTTAGCCAAGACACCTTAGCCAAGACACATTAGCCAAGACACATTAGCCAAAACACATTAGCCATGACACATTAGCCAAGACACCTTAGCCAAGACACATTAGCCAAGACACATTAGCCAAGACACCTTAGCCAAGACACCTTAGCCAAGACACCTTAGCCAAGACACCTTAGCCAAGACACATTAGCCAAGACACATTAGCCAAGACACCTTAGCCAAGACACATTAGCCAAGACACATTAGCCAAGACACATTAGCCAAGACACATTAGCCAAGACACATTAGCCAAGACACATTAGCCAAGACACATTAGCCAAGACACATTAGCCGAGACACATTAGCCAAGACACCTTAGCCAAGACACCTTAGCCAAGGCACATTAGCCAAGACACCTTAGCCAAGACACATTAGCCAAGACACATTAGCCAAGACACATTAGCCAAGACACCTTAGCCAAGACACCTTAGCCAAGACACCTTAGCCAAGACACATTAGCCAAGACACATTAGCCGAGACACCTTAGCCAAGACACCTTAGCCAAGACACCTTAGCCAAGACACCTTAGCCAAGACACCTTAGCCAAGACACCTTAGCCGAGACACATTAGCCAAGACACCTTAGCCAAGACACCTTAGCCAAGACACATTAGCCAAGACACATTAGCCAAAACACATTAGCCATGACACATTAGCCAAGACACCTTAGCCAAGACACATTAGCCAAGACACATTAGCCAAGACACCTTAGCCAAGACACCTTAGCCAAGACACCTTAGCCAAGACACCTTAGCCAAGACACATTAGCCAAGACACATTAGCCAATACACCTTAGCCAAGACACATTAGCCAAGACACATTAGCCAAGACACATTAGCCAAGACACATTAGCCAAGACACATTATCCAAGACACCTTAGCCAAGACACATTAGCCAAGACACATTAGCCAAGACAACTTAGCCAAGACACATTAGCCAAGACACCTTAGCCAAGACACCTTAGCCAAGACACATTAGCCAAGACACATTAGCCAAGACACCTTAGCCAAGACACCTTAGCCAAGACACATTAGCCGAGACACATTAGCCAAGACACCTTAGCCAAGACACCTTAGCCAAGGCACATTAGCCAAGACACCTTAGCCAAGACACATTAGCCAAGACACATTAGCCAAGACACATTAGCCAAGACACCTTAGCCAAGACACCTTAGCCAAGACACATTAGCCAAGACACATTAGCCAAGACACATTAGCCATGACACCTTAGCCAAGACACCTTAGCCAAGACACCTTAGCCAAGACACCTTAGCCAAGACACATTAGCCAAGACACATTAGCCGAGACACCTTAGCCAAGACACCTTAGCCAAGACACATTAGCCAAGACACCTTAGCCAAGACACCTTAGCCAAGACACCTTAGCCAAGACACATTAGCCAAGACACCTTAGCCAAGACACCTTAGCCAAGACACCTTAGCCAAGACACCTTAGCCAAGACACATTAGCCAAGACACCTTAGCCAAGACACCTTAGCCAAGACACATTAGCCAAGACACATTAGCCAAGACACCTTAGCCAAGACACCTTAGCCAAGACACATTAGCCAAGACACCTTAGCCAAGACACCTTAGCCAAGACACATTAGCGAAGACACCTTAGCCAAGACACATTAGCCAAAACAAAAAAAAAAAAAAAAAAAACCTTACCCAAGACACATTAGCCAAGACACCTTAGCCAAGACACATTAGCCAAGACACCTTAGCCAAGACACATTAGCCAAGACACCTTAACCAAGACACCTTAGCCAAGACACCTTAGCCAAGACACCTTAGCCAAGACACCTTAGCCAAGACACATTAGCGAAGACACCTTAGCCAAGACACATTAGCCAAGACACCTTAGCCAAGACACATTAGCGAAGACACCTTAGCCAAGACACATTAGCCAAGACAAAAAAAAAAAAAAAAAAAAACCTTACCCAAGACACATTAGCCAAGACACCTTAGCCAAGACACATTAGCCAAGACACCTTAGCCAAGACACCTTAGCCAAGACACTTTAGCCAAGACACATTAGCCAAGACACATTAGCCAAGACACATTAGCCAAGACACCTTAGCCAAGACACATTAGCCAAGACACATTAGCCGAGACACCTTAGCCAAGACACATTAGCCAAGACACCTTAGCCAAGACACCTTAGCCAAGACACCTTAGCCAAGACACCTTAGCCAAGACACATTAGCCAAGACACATTAGCGAAGACACCTTAGCCAAGACACATTAGCCAAGACACATTAGCCAAGACACCTTAGCCAAGACACATTAGCCAAGACACATTAGCCGAGACACATTAGCCAAGACACCTTAGCCAAGACACCTTAGCCAAGACACCTTAGCCAAGACACTTTAGCCAAGACACATTAGCCAAGACACATTAGCCAAGACACATTAGCCAAGACACATTAGCCAAGACACATTAGCCAAGACACCTTAGCCAAGACACCTTAGCCAAGACACATTAGCCAAGACACCTTAGCCAAGACACCTTAGCCAAGACACCTTAGCCAAGACACATTAGCCAAGACAAAAAAAAAAAAAAAAAAACCTTACCCAAGACACATTAGCCAAGACACCTTAGCCAAGACACATTAGCCAAGACACCTTAGCCAAGACACATTAGCCAAGACACCTTAGCCAAGACACCTTAGCCAAGACACCTTAGCCAAGACACCTTAGCCAAAACACCTTAGCCAAGACACATTAGCGAAGACACCTTAGCCAAGACACATTAGCCAAGACACCTTAGCCAAGACACATTAGCGAAGACACCTTAGCCAAGACACATTAGCCAAGACAAAAAAAAAAAAAAAAAAAACCTTACCCAAGACACATTAGCCAAGACACCTTAGCCAAGACACATTAGCCAAGACACCTTAGCCAAGACACCTTAGCCAAGACACTTTAGCCAAGACACATTAGCCAAGACACATTAGCCAAGACACATTAGCCAAGACACCTTAGCCAAGACACATTAGCCAAGACACATTAGCCGAGACACCTTAGCCCAGACACATTAGCCAAGACACCTTAGCCAAGACACCTTAGCCAAGACACCTTAGCCAAGACACCTTAGCCAAGACACATTAGCCAAGACACATTAGCGAAGACACCTTAGCCAAGACACATTAGCCAAGACACATTAGCCAAGACACCTTAGCCAAGACACATTAGCCAAGACACATTAGCCGAGACACATTAGCCAAGACACCTTAGCCAAGACACCTTAGCCAAGACACCTTAGCCAAGACACTTTAGCCAAGACACATTAGCCAAGACACATTAGCCAAGACACATTAGCCAAGACACATTAGCCAAGACACATTAGCCAAGACACCTTAGCCAAGACACCTTAGCCAAGACACATTAGCCAAGACACCTTAGCCAAGACACCTTAGCCAAGACACATTAGCCAAAACACATTAGCCATGACACATTAGCCAAAACACCTTAGCCAAGACACATTAGCCAAGACACATTAGCCAAGACACCTTAGCCAAGACACCTTAGCCAAGACACCTTAGCCAAGACACATTAGCCAAGACACATTAGCCAAGACACCTTAGCCAAGACACATTAGCCAAGACACATTAGCCAAGACACATTAGCCAAGACACATTAGCCAAGACACATTATCCAAGACACCTTAGCCAAGACACATTAGCCAAGACACATTAGCCAAGACAACTTAGCCAAGACACATTAGCCAAGACACCTTAGCCAAGACACCTTAGCCAAGACACATTAGCCAAGACACATTAGCCAAGACACCTTAGCCAAGACACCTTAGCCAAGACACATTAGCCGAGACACATTAGCCAAGACACCTTAGCCAAGACACCTTAGCCAAGGCACATTAGCCAAGACACCTTAGCCAAGACACATTAGCCAAGACACATTAGCCAAGACACATTAGCCAAGACACCTTAGCCAAGACACCTTAGCCAAGACACCTTAGCCAAGACACATTAGCCAAGACACCTTAGCCAAGACACCTTAGCCAAGACACATTAGCCAAGACACCTTAGCCAAGACACCTTAGCCAAGACACATTAGCCAAGACACCTTAGCCAAGACACATTAGCCAAGACACCTTAGCCAAGACACATTAGCCAAGACACCTTAGCCAAGACACATTAGCCAAGACACATTAGCCAAGACACCTTAGCCAAGACACCTTAGCCAAGACACATTAGCCAAGATACCTTAGCCAAGACACCTTAGCCAAGACACCTTAGCCAAGACACCTTAGCCAAGACACATTAGCCAAGACACATTAGCCGAGACACCTTAGCCAAGACACCTTAGCCAAGACACATTAGCCAAGACACCTTAGCCAAGACACCTTAGCCAAGACACCTTAGCCAAGACACATTAGCCAAGACACATTAGCCAAGACACATTAGCCATGACACCTTAGCCAAGACACCTTAGCCAAGACACATTAGCCAAGACACATTAGCGAAGACACCTTAGCCAAGACACATTAGCCAAGACACATTAGCCAAGACACATTAGCCAAGACACCTTAGCCAAGACACATTAGCCAAGACACATTAGCCGAGACACATTAGCCAAGACACCTTAGCCAAGACACCTTAGCCAAGACACATTAGCCAAGACACCTTAGCCAAGACACAGTAGCCAAGACACATTAGCCAAGACACATTAGCCAAGACACATTAGCCAAGACACATTAGCCAAGACACATTAGCCAAGACACATTAGCCGAGACACATTAGCCAAGACACATTAGCCAAGACACATTAGCCGAGACACCTTAGCCAAGACACCTTAGCCAAGACACATTAGCCAAGACACCTTAGCCAAGACACATTAGCCAAGACACATTAGCCGAGACACATTAGCCAAGACACCTTAGCCAAGACACCTTAGCCAAGACACATTAGCCAAGACACCTTAGCCAAGACACATTAGCCAAGACACATTAGCCAAGACACATTAGCCGAGACACATTAGCCAAGACACCTTAGCCAAGACACCTTAGCCAAGACACATTAGCCAAGACACCTTAGCCAAGACACAGTAGCCAAGACACATTAGCCAAGACACATTAGCCAAGACACAGTAGCCAAGACACATTAGCCAAGACACATTAGCGAAGACACCTTAGCCAAGACACATTAGCCAAGACACATTAGCCAAGACACATTAGCCAAGACACCTTAGCCAAGACACATTAGCCAAGACACCTTAGCCAAGACACATTAGCCAAGACACATTAGCCAAGACACATTAGCCGAGACACATTAGCCAAGACACCTTAGCCAAGACACCTTAGCCAAGACACATTAGCCAAGACACCTTAGCCAAGACACAGTAGCCAAGACACATTAGCCAAGACACATTAGCCAAGACACATTAGCCAAGACACATTAGCCAAGACACATTAGCCAAGACACATTAGCCGAGACACCTTAGCCAAGACACCTTAGCCAAGACACATTAGCCAAGACACCTTAGCCAAGACACATTAGCCAAGACACATTAGCCGAGACACATTAGCCAAGACACCTTAGCCAAGACACCTTAGCCAAGACACATTAGCCAAGACACCTTAGCCAAGACACATTAGCCAAGACACATTAGCCAAGACACATTAGCCAAGACACCTTAGCCAAGACACCTTAGCCAAGACACCTTAGCCAAGACACATTAGCCAAGACACATTAGCCGAGACACCTTAGCCAAGACACCTTAGCCAAGACACATTAGCCAAGACACCTTAGCCAAGACACATTAGCCAAGACACCTTAGCCAAGACACCTTAGCCAAGACACATTAGCCAAGACACATTAGCCAAGACACCTTAGCCAAGACACCTTAGCCAAGACACCTTAGCCAAGACACATTAGCCGAGACACATTAGCCAAGACACCTTAGCCAAGACACCTTAGCCAAGACACCTTAGCCAAGACACATTAGCCAAGACACCTTAGCCAAGACACATTAGCCAAGACACCTTAGCCAAGACACCTTAGCCAAGACACATTAGCCAAGACACATTAGCCAAGACACCTTAGCCAAGACACATTAGCCAAGACACCTTAGCCAAGACACATTAGCCAAGACACATTAGCCAAGACACATTAGCCAAGACACATTAGCCAAGACACCTTAGCCAAGACACCTTAGCCAAGACACCTTAGCCAAGACACCTTATCCAAGACACATTAGCCAAGACACATTAGCCAAGACACCTTAGCCAAGACACCTTAGCCAAGACACCTTAGCCAAGACACCTTAGCCAAGACACATTAGCCAAGACACATTAGCCAAGACACCTTAGCCAAGACACATTAGCCAAGACACATTAGCCAAGACACATTAGCCATGACACCTTAGCCAAGACACCTTAGCCAAGACACATTAGCCAAGACACATTAGCGAAGACACCTTAGCCGAGACACATTAGCCAAGACACCTTAGCCAAGACACCTTAGCCAAGACACATTAGCCGAGACACATTAGCCAAGACACCTTAGCCAAGACACCTTAGCCAAGACACATTAGCCAAGACACATTAGCCAAGACACCTTAGCCAAGACACATTAGCCAAGACACATTAGCCAAGACACATTAGCCAAGACACATTAGCCAAGACACATTAGCCAAGACACCTTAGCCAAGACACATTAGCCAAGACACATTAGCCGAGACACATTAGCCAAGACACCTTAGCCAAGACACCTTAGCCAAGACACATTAGCCAAGACACCTTAGCCAAGACACATTAGCCAAGACACCTTAGCCAAGACACATTAGCCAAGACACCTTAGCCAAGACACCTTAGCCAAGACACCTTAGCCAAGACACATTAGCCAAGACACATTAGCCGAGACACCTTAGCCAAGACACCTTAGCCAAGACACCTTAGCCAAGACACCTTAGCCAAGACACCTTAGCCAAGACACCTTAGCCGAGACACATTAGCCAAGACACCTTAGCCAAGACACCTTAGCCAAGACACATTAGCCAAGACACATTAGCCAAAACACATTAGCCATGACACATTAGCCAAGACACCTTAGCCAAGACACATTAGCCAAGACACATTAGCCAAGACACCTTAGCCAAGACACCTTAGCCAAGACACCTTAGCCAAGACACATTAGCCAAGACACATTAGCCAAGACACCTTAGCCAAGACACATTAGCCAAGACACATTAGCCAAGACACATTAGCCAAGACACATTAGCCAAGACACATTATCCAAGACACCTTAGCCAAGACACATTAGCCAAGACACATTAGCCAAGACAACTTAGCCAAGACACATTAGCCAAGACACCTTAGCCAAGACACCTTAGCCAAGACACATTAGCCAAGACACATTAGCCAAGACACCTTAGCCAAGACACCTTAGCCAAGACACATTAGCCGAGACACATTAGCCAAGACACCTTAGCCAAGACACCTTAGCCAAGGCACATTAGCCAAGACACCTTAGCCAAGACACATTAGCCAAGACACATTAGCCAAGACACATTAGCCAAGACACCTTAGCCAAGACACCTTAGCCAAGACACCTTAGCCAAGACACATTAGCCAAGACACCTTAGCCAAGACACCTTAGCCAAGACACATTAGCGAAGACACCTTAGCCAAGACACATTAGCCAAGACACATTAGCCAAGACACCTTAGCCAAGACACATTAGCCAAGACACCTTAGCCAAGACACATTAGCCAAGACACCTTAGCCAAGACACATTAGCCAAGACACATTAGCCAAGACACCTTAGCCAAGACACCTTAGCCAAGACACATTAGCCAAGATACCTTAGCCAAGACACCTTAGCCAAGACACCTTAGCCAAGACACCTTAGCCAAGACACATTAGCCAAGACACATTAGCCGAGACACCTTAGCCAAGACACATTAGCCAAGACACATTAGCCAAGACACCTTAGCCAAGACACCTTAGCCAAGACACCTTAGCCAAGACACATTAGCCAAGACACATTAGCCAAGACACATTAGCCATGACACCTTAGCCAAGACACCTTAGCCAAGACACATTAGCCAAGACACATTAGCGAAGACACCTTAGCCAAGACACATTAGCCAAGACACATTAGCCAAGACACATTAGCCAAGACACCTTAGCCAAGACACATTAGCCAAGACACATTAGCCGAGACACATTAGCCAAGACACCTTAGCCAAGACACCTTAGCCAAGACACATTAGCCAAGACACATTAGCCAAGACACAGTAGCCAAGACACATTAGCCAAGACACATTAGCCAAGACACATTAGCCAAGACACATTAGCCAAGACACATTAGCCAAGACACATTAGCCGAGACACCTTAGCCAAGACACCTTAGCCAAGACACATTAGCCAAGATACCTTAGCCAAGACACCTTAGCCAAGACACCTTAGCCAAGACACATTAGCCAAGACACCTTAGCCAAGACACCTTAGCCAAGACACATTAGAAAAGACACCTTAGCCAAGACACCTTAGCCAAGACACATTAGCCGAGACACATTAGCCAAGACACCTTAGCCAAGACACCTTAGCCAAGACACATTAGCCAAGACACCTTAGCCAAGACACATTAGCCAAGACACATAAGCCAAGACACCTTAGCCAAGACACCTTAGCCAAGACACCTTAGCCAAGACACATTAGCCAAGACACATTAGCCAAGACACATTAGCCATGACACCTTAGCCAAGACACCTTAGCCAAGACACATTAGCCAAGACACATTAGCCAAGACACATTAGCCAAGACACCTTAGCCAAGACACATTAGCCAAGACACATTAGCCAAGACACCTTAGCCAAGACACATTAGCCAAGACACATTAGCCGAGACACATTAGCCAAGACACCTTAGCCAAGACACCTTAGCCAAGACACATTAGCCAAGACACATTAGCCGAGACACCTTAGCCAAGACACCTTAGCCAAGACACCTTAGCCAAGACACCTTAGCCAAGACACCTTAGCCAAGACACCTTAGCCAAGACACCTTAGCCAAGACACATTAGCCAAGACACCTTAGCCAAGACACCTTAGCCAAGACACATTAGCCAAGACACCTTAGCCAAGACACATTAGCCAAGACACCTTAGCCAAGACACATTAGCCAAGACACCTTAGCCAAGACACATTAGCCAAGACACATTAGCCGAGACACCTTAGCCAAGACACCTTAGCCAAGACACATAACCCAAGATACCTTAGCCAAGACACCTTAGCCAAGACACCTTAGCCAAGACACATTAGCCAAGACACCTTAGCCAAGACACCTTAGCCAAGACACATTAGAAAAGACACCTTAGCCAAGACACATTAGCCAAGACACCTTAGCCAAGACACATTAGCCAAGACACCTTAGCCAAGACACCTTAGCCAAGACACATTAGCCAAGACACCTTAGCCAAGACACATTAGCCAAGACACATTAGCCAAGACACCTTAGCCAAGACACATTAGCCAAGACACATTAGCCAAGACACCTTAGCCAAGACACATTAGCCAAGACACATTAGCCAAGACACCTTAGCCAAGACGCTTTAGCCAAGACACATTAGCCAAGACACCTTAGCCAAGACACATTAGCCAAGACACATTAGCCGAGACACATTAGCCAAGACACCTTAGCCAAGACACCTTAGCCAAGACACATTAGCCAAGACACCTTAGCCAAGACACATTAGCCAAGACACATTAGCCAAGACACATTAGCCAAGACACCTTAGCCAAGACACCTTAGCCAAGACACCTTAGCCAAGACACATTAGCCAAGACACATTAGCCGAGACATCTTAGCCAAGACACCTTAGCCAAGACACATTAGCCAAGACACCTTAGCCAAGACACCTTAGTCAAGACACCTTAGCCAAGACACCTTAGCCAAGACACATTAGCCAAGACACATTAGCCAAGACACCTTAGCCAAGACACCTTAGCCAAGACACCTTAGCCATGACACCTTAGCCAAGACACATTAGCCAAGACACCTTAGCCAAGACACCTTAGCCAAGACACCTTAGCCAAGACACATTAGCCAAGACACCTTAGCCAAGACACATTAGCCAAGACACCTTAGCCAAGACACCTTAGCCAAGACACATTAGCCAAGACACATTAGCCGAGACACATTAGCCAAGACACCTTAGCCAAGACACCTTAGCCAAGACACATTAGCCAAGACACCTTAGCCAAGACACATTAGCCAAGACACATTAGCCAAGACACATTAGCCAAGACACCTTAGCCAAGACACCTTAGCCAAGACACCTTAGCCAAGACACATTAGCCAAGACACATTAGCCGAGACACCTTAGCCAAGACACCTTAGCCAAGACACATTAGCCAAGACACATTAGCCAAGACACCTTAGCCAAGACACCTTAGCCAAGACACCTTAGCCAAGACACATTAGCCAAGACACATTAGCCGAGACACCTTAGCCAAGACACCTTAGCCAAGACACATTAGCCAAGACACCTTAGCCAAGACACCTTAGCCAAGACACCTTAGCCAAGACACCTTAGCCAAGACACATTAGCCAAGACACATTAGCCAAGACACCTTAGCCAAGACACCTTAGCCAAGACACCTTAGCCAAGACACCTTAGCCAAGACACATTAGCCAAGACACCTTAGCCAAGACACCTTAGCCAAGACACCTTAGCCAAGACACATTAGCCAAGACACCTTAGCCAAGACACCTTAGCCAAGACACCTTAGCCAAGACACCTTAGCCAAGACACATTAGCCAAGACACATTAGCCGAGACACATTAGCCAAGACACCTTAGCCAAGACACCTTAGCCAAGACACATTAGCCAAGACACCTTAGCCAAGACACATTAGCCAAGACACATTAGCCAAGACACATTAGCCAAGACACCTTAGCCAAGACACCTTAGCCAAGACACCTTAGCCAAGATACATTAGCCAAGACACATTAGCCGAGACACCTTAGCCAAGACACCTTAGCCAAGACACATTAGCCAAGACACCTTAGCCAAGACACCTTAGCCAAGACACCTTAGCCAAGACACCTTAGCCAAGACACATTAGCCAAGACACATTAGCCAAGACACCTTAGCCAAGACACCTTAGCCAAGACACCTTAGCCAAGACACCTTAGCCAAGACACATTAGCCAAGACACATTAGCCAAGACACCTTAGCCAAGACACATTAGCCAAGACACATTAGCCAAGACACCTTAGCCAAGATACCTTAGCCAAGACACCTTAGCCAAGACACCTTAGCCAAGACACATTAGCCAAGACACATTAGCCGAGACACCTTAGCCAAGACACCTTAGCCAAGACACATTAGCCAAGACACCTTAGCCAAGACACCTTAGCCAAGACACCTTAGCCAAGACACATTAGCCAAGACACATTAGCCAAGACACCTTAGCCAAGACACATTAGCCAAGACACCTTAGCCAAGACACCTTAGCCAAGACACATTAGCCAAGACATCTTAGCCAAGACACATTAGCCAAGACACATTAGCCAAGACACCTTAGCCAAGACACATTAGCCAAGACACCTTAGCCAAGACACCTTAGCCAAGACACTTTAGCCAAGACACATTAGCCAAGACACATTAGCCAAGACACCTTAGCCAAGACACATTAGCCAAGACACCTTAGCCAAGACACATTAGCCAAGACACATTAGCCAAGACACATTAGCCAAGACACATTAGCCAAGACACCTTAGCCAAGACACCTTAGCCAAGACACCTTAGCCAAGACACCTTATCCAAGACACATTAGCCAAGACACATTAGCCAAGACACCTTAGCCAAGACACCTTAGCCAAGACACCTTAGCCAAGACACCTTAGCCAAGACACATTAGCCAAGACACATTAGCCAAGACACCTTAGCCAAGACACATTAGCCAAGACACATTAGCCAAGACACCTTAGCCAAGATACCTTAGCCAAGACACCTTAGCCAAGACACCTTAGCCAAGACACATTAGCCAAGACACATTAGCCGAGACACCTTAGCCAAGACACCTTAGCCAAGACACATTAGCCAAGACACCTTAGCCAAGACACCTTAGCCAAGACACCTTAGCCAAGACACATTAGCCAAGACACATTAGCCAAGACACCTTAGCCAAGACACATTAGCCAAGACACCTTAGCCAAGACACCTTAGCCAAGACACATTAGCCAAGACACCTTAGCCAAGACACATTAGCCAAGACACATTAGCCAAGACACCTTAGCCAAGACACATTAGCCAAGACACATTAGCCAAGACACCTTAGCCAAGACACATTAGCCAAGACACATTAGCCAAGACACCTTAGCCAAGACGCATTAGCCAAGACACATTAGCCAAGACACCTTAGCCAAGACACATTAGCCAAGACACATTAGCCGAGACACATTAGCCAAGACACCTTAGCCAAGACACCTTAGCCAAGACACATTAGCCAAGACACCTTAGCCAAGACACATTAGCCAAGACACATTAGCCAAGACACATTAGCCAAGACACCTTAGCCAAGACACCTTAGCCAAGACACCTGAGCCAAGACACATTAGCCATGACACATTAGCCGAGACACCTTAGCCAAGACACCTTAGCCAAGACACATTAGCCAAGACACCTTAGCCAAGACACCTTAGCCAAGACACCTTAGCCAAGACACATTAGCCAAGACACATTAGCCAAGACACCTTAGCCAAGACACCTTAGCCAAGACACCTTAGCCAAGACACCTTAGCCAAGACACATTAGCCAAGACACCTTAGCCAAGACACCTTAGCCAAGACACCTTAGCCAAGACACATTAGCCAAGACACATTAGCCAAGACACCTTAGCCAAGACACCTTAGCCAAGACACTTTAGCCAAGACACATTAGCCAAGACACATTAGCCAAGACACATTAGCCAAGACACATTAGCCAAGACACCTTAGCCAAGACACATTAGCCAAGACACATTAGCCGAGACACCTTAGCCAAGACACATTAGCCAAGACACCTTAGCCAAGACACCTTAGCCAAGACACCTTAGCCAAGACACCTTAGCCAAGACACCTTAGCCAAGACACTTTAGCCAAAACACATTAGCCAAGACACCTTAGCCAAGACACATTAGCCAAGACACCTTAGCCGAGACACCTTAGCCAAGACACATTAGCCAAGACACATTAGCCAAGACACATTAGCCAAGACACCTTAGCCAAGACACCTTAGCCAAGACACCTTAACCAAGACACCTGAGCCAAGACACCTTAGCCAATACACCTTAGCCAAGACACCTTAGCCAAGACACATTAGCCAAGACACATTAGCCGAGACACCTTAGCCAAGACACCTTAGCCAAGACACCTTAGCCAAGACACCTTAGCCAAGACACATTAGCCGAGACACATTAGCCAAGACACCTTAGCCAAGACACCTTAGCCAAGACACATTAGCCAAGACACCTTAGCCAAGACACATTAGCCAAGCAGATTAGCCAAGACACATTAGCCAAGACACCTTAGCCAAGACACCTTAGCCAAGACACATTAGCCAAGACGCATTAGCCAAGACACATTAGCCAAGACGCATTAGCCAAGACACATTAGCCAAGACACATTAGTCGAGACACATTAGCCAAGACACCTTAGCCAAGACTCCTTAGCCAAGACACATTAGCCAAGACACCTTAGCCAAGACACCTTAGCCAAGACACATTAGCCAAGACACATTAGCCGAGACACCTTAGCCAAGACACCTTAGCCAAGACACCTTAGCCAAGACACATTAGCCAAGACACATTAGTCGAGACACATTAGCCAAGACACCTTAGCCAAGACACCTTAGCCAAGACACATTAGCCAAGACACCTTAGCCAAGACACATTAGCCAAGACACATTAGCCAAGACACATTAGCCAAGACACCTTAGCCAAGACACCTTAGCCAAGACACCTTAGCCAAGACACATTAGCCAAGACACCTTAGCCAAGACACCTTAGCCAAGACACCTTAGCCAAGACACCTTAGCCAAGACACATTAGCCAAGACACATTAGCCAAGACACCTTAGCCAAGACACATTAGCGAAGACACCTTAGCCAAGACACATTAGAAAAGACACATTAGCCAAGACACCTTAGCCAAGACACCTTAGCCAAGACACCTTAGCCAAGACACCTTAGCCAAGACACCTTAGCCAAGACACCTTAGCCAAGACACCTTAGCCAAGACACATTAGCCAAGACACCTTAGCCAAGACACATTAGCCAAGACACCTTAGCCAAGACACATTAGCGAAGACACTTTAGCCAAGACACATTAGCCAAGACACATTAGCCAAGACACATTAGCCAAGACACCTTAGCCAAGACACATTAGCCGAGACACCTTAGCCAAGACACCTTAGCCAAGACACCTTAGCCAAGACACATTAGCCAAGGCACATTAGCCAAGACACATTAGCCAAGACACATTAGCCGAGACACCTTAGCCAAGACACCTTAGCCAAGACACCTTAGCCAAGACACATTAGCCAAGACACATTAGCCAAGACACATTAGCCATGACACCTTAGCCAAGACACCTTAGCCAAGACACATTAGCCAAGACACCTTAGCCAAGACACATTAGCCAAGACACCTTAGCCAAGACACCTTAGCCAAGACACATTAGCCAAGACAACTTAGCCAAGACACCTTAGCCAAGACACCTTAGCCAAGACACCTTAGCCAAGACACCTTAGCCAAGACACATTAGCCAAGACACATTAGCCAAGACACATTAGCCAAGACACCTTAGCCAAGACACATTAGCCAAGACACATTAGCCAAGACACCTTAGCCAAGACACATTAGCCAAGACACCTTAGCCAAGACACCTTAGCCAAGACACCTTAGCCAAGACACATTAGCCAAGACACCTTAGCCAAGACACATTAGCCAAGACACATTAGCCGAGACACATTAGCCAAGACACCTTAGCCAAGACACCTTAGCCAAGACACCTTAGCCAAGACACATTAGCCAAGACACATTAGCCAAGACACATTAGCCATGACACCTTAGCCAAGACACCTTAGCCAAGACACATTAGCCAAGACACATTAGCCAAGACACATTAGCCAAGACACCTTAGCCAAGACACATTAGCCAAGACACATTAGCCAAGACACCTTAGCCAAGACACATTAGCCAAGACACATTAGCCGAGACACATTAGCCAAGACACCTTAGCCAAGACACCTTAGCCAAGACACATTAGCCAAGACACCTTAGCCAAGACACAGTAGCCAAGACACATTAGCCAAGACACATTAGCCAAGACACATTAGCCAAGACACATTAGCCAAGACACATTAGCCAAGACACATTAGCCGAGACACCTTAGCCAAGACACCTTAGCCAAGACACATTAGCCAAGATACCTTAGCCAAGACACCTTAGCCAAGACACCTTAGCCAAGACACATTAGCCAAGACACCTTAGCCAAGACACCTTAGCCAAGACACATTAGCCAAGACACATTAGCCGAGACACCTTAGCCAAGACACCTTAGCCAAGACACCTTAGCCAAGACACCTTAGCCAAGACACCTTAGCCAAGACACCTTAGCCAAGACACCTTAGCCAAGACACCTTAGCCAAGACACATTAGCCAAGACACCTTAGCCAAGACACATTAGCCAAGACACCTTAGCCAAGACACATTAGCCAAGACACATTAGCCGAGACACCTTAGCCAAGACACCTTAGCCAAGACACATTAGCCAAGATACCTTAGCCAAGACACATTAGCCAAGACACATTAGCCAAGACACATTAGCCAAGATACCTTAGCCAAGACACCTTAGCCAAGACACCTTAGCCAAGACACATTAGCCAAGACACCTTAGCCAAGACACCTTAGCCAAGACACATTAGCCAAGACACATTAGCCAAGACACATTAGCCGAGACACCTTAGCCAAGACACCTTAGCCAAGACACATTAGCCAAGATACCTTAGCCAAGACACCTTAGCCAAGACACCTTAGCCAAGACACATTAGCCAAGACACCTTAGCCAAGACACCTTAGCCAAGACACATTAGCCAAGACACATTAGCCGAGACACCTTAGCCAAGACACCTTAGCCAAGACACCTTAGCCAAGACACCTTAGCCAAGACACATTAGCCAAGATACCTTAGCCAAGACAACTTAGCCAAGACACCTTAGCCAAGACACATTAGCCAAGACACCTTAGCCAAGACACCTTAGCCAAGACACATTAGCCAAGACACATTAGCCGAGACACCTTAGCCAAGACACCTTAGCCAAGACACCTTAGCCAAGACACCTTAGCCAAGACACATTAGCCAAGACACCTTAGCCAAGACACCTTAGCCAAGACACCTTAGCCAAGACACATTAGCCAAGACACCTTAGCCAAGACACATTAGCCAAGACACATTAGCCGAGACACATTAGCCAAGACACCTTAGCCAAGACACCTTAGCCAAGACACCTTAGCCAAGACACATTAGCCAAGACACATTAGCCAAGACACATTAGCCATGACACCTTAGCCAAGACACCTTAGCCAAGACACATTAGCCAAGACACATTAGCCAAGACACATTAGCCGAGACACATTAGCCAAGATACCTTAGCCAAGACACCTTAGCCAAGACACATTAGCCAAGACACCTTAGCCAAGACACATTAGCCAAGACACATAAGCCAAGACACCTTAGCCAAGACACCTTAGCCAAGACACCTTAGCCAAGACACATTAGCCAAGACACATTAGCCAAGACACATTAGCCATGACACCTTAGCCAAGACACCTTAGCCAAGACACATTAGCCAAGACACATTAGCCAAGACACATTAGCCAAGACACATTAGCCAAGACACATTAGCCAAGACACCTTAGCCAAGACACATTAGCCAAGACACATTAGCCGAGACACATTAGCCAAGACACCTTAGCCAAGACACCTTAGCCAAGACACATTAGCCAAGACACATTAGCCGAGACACCTTAGCCAAGACACCTTAGCCAAGACACCTTAGCCAAGACACCTTAGCCAAGACACCTTAGCCAAGACACATTAGCCAAGACACCTTAGCCAAGACACATTAGCCAAGACACCTTAGCCAAGACACATTAGCCAAGACACCTTAGCCAAGACACATTAGCCAAGACACCTTAGCCAAGACACATTAGCCAAGACACATTAGCCGAGACACCTTAGCCAAGACACCTTAGCCAAGACACATTAGCCAAGATACCTTAGCCAAGACACCTTAGCCAAGACACCTTAGCCAAGACACATTAGCCAAGACACCTTAGCCAAGACACCTTAGCCAAGACACATTAGAAAAGACACCTTAGCCAAGACACATTAGCCAAGACACCTTAGCCAAGACACATTAGCCAAGACACATTAGCCAAGACACATTAGCCAAGACACATTAGCCAAGACACATTAGCCAAGACACCTTAGCCAAGACACATTAGCGAAGACACCTTAGCCAAGACACATTAGCCAAGACACATTAGCCAAGACACCTTAGCCAAGACACCTTAGCCAAGACACCTTAGCCAAGACACCTTAGCCAAGACACATTAGCCGAGACACCTTAGCCAAGACACCTTAGCCAAGACACATTAGCCAAGACACATTAGCCAAGACACCTTAGCCAAGACACCTTAGCCAAGACACATTAGCCAAGACACCTTAGCCAAGACACATTAGCCAAGACACATTAGCCAAGACACATTAGCCAAGACACATTAGCCAAGACACCTTAGCCAAGACACCTTAGCCAAGACACCTTAGCCAAGACACATTAGCCAAGACACATTAGCCAAGACACCTTAGCCAAGACACCTTAGCCAAGACACCTTAGCCAAGACACCTTAGCCAAGACACATTAGCCAAGACACATTAGCCAAGACACCTTAGCCAAGACACATTAGCCAAGACACATTAGCCAAGACACCTTAGCCAAGATACCTTAGCCAAGACACCTTAGCCAAGACACCTTAGCCAAGACACCTTAGCCAAGACACATTAGCCAAGACACATTAGCCGAGACACCTTAGCCAAGACACCTTAGCCAAGACACATTAGCCAAGACACCTTAGCCAAGACACCTTAGCCAAGACACCTTAGCCAAGACACATTAGCCAAGACACATTAGCCAAGACACCTTAGCCAAGACACATTAGCCAAGACACCTTAGCCAAGACACCTTAGCCAAGACACATTAGCCGAGACACCTTAGCCAAGACACATTAGCCAAGACACATTAGCCAAGACACCTTAGCCAAGACACATTAGCCAAGACACATTAGCCAAGACACCTTAGCCAAGACACATTAGCCAAGACACATTAGCCAAGACACCTTAGCCAAGACGCATTAGCCAAGACACATTAGCCAAGACACCTTAGCCAAGACACATTAGCCAAGACACATTAGCCGAGACACATTAGCCAAGACACCTTAGCCAAGACACCTTAGCCAAGACACATTAGCCAAGACACCTTAGCCAAGACACATTAGCGAAGACACATTAGCCAAGACACATTAGCCAAGACACCTTAGCCAAGACACCTTAGCCAAGACACCTTAGCCAAGACACATTAGCCAAGACACATTAGCCGAGACACCTTAGCCAAGACACCTTAGCCAAGACACATTAGCCAAGACACCTTAGCCAAGACACCTTAGCCAAGACACCTTAGCCAAGACACCTTAGCCAAGACACATTAGCCAAGACACATTAGCCAAGACACCTTAGCCAAGACACCTTAGCCAAGACACCTTAGCCAAGACACATTAGCCAAGACACCTTAGCCAAAACACCTTAGCCAAGACACCTTAGCCAAGACACATTAGCCAAGACACCTTAGCCAAGACACATTAGCCAAGACACCTTAGCCAAGACACCTTAGCCAAGACACATTAGCCAAGACACATTAGCCAAGACACATTAGCCAAGACACATTAGCCAAGACACCTTAGCCAAGACACATTAGCCAAGACACATTAGCCGAGACACCTTAGCCAAGACACATTAGCCAAGACACCTTAGCCAAGACACCTTAGCCAAGACACCTTAGCCAAGACACCTTAGCCAAGACACATTAGCCAAGACACATTAGCCAAGACACCTTAGCCAAGACACATTAGCGAAGACACCTTAGCCAAGACACATTAGAAAAGACACATTAGCCAAGACACCTTAGCCAAGACACCTTAGCCAAGACACCTTAGCCAAGACACCTTAGCCAAGACACATTAGCCAAGACACCTTAGCCAAGACACCTTAGCCAAGACACCTTAGCCAAGACACCTTAGCCAAGACACATTAGCCAAGACACATTAGCCAAGACACCTTAGCCAAGACACATTAGCGAAGACACCTTAGCCAAGACACATTAGAAAAGACACATTAGCCAAGACACCTTAGCCAAGACACCTTAGCCAAGACACCTTAGCCAAGACACCTTAGCCAAGACACCTTAGCCAAGACACCTTAGCCAAGACACCTTAGCCAAGACACATTAGCCAAGACACCTTAGCCAAGACACATTAGCCAAGACACCTTAGCCAAGACACATTAGCGAAGACACCTTAGCCAAGACACATTAGCCAAGACACATTAGCCAAGACACATTAGCCAAGACACCTTAGCCAAGACACATTAGCCGAGACACCTTAGCCAAGACACCTTAGCCAAGACACCTTAGCCAAGACACATTAGCCAAGGCACATTAGCCAAGACACATTAGCCAAGACACATTAGCCGAGACACCTTAGCCAAGACACCTTAGCCAAGACACCTTAGCCAAGACACATTAGCCAAGACACATTAGCCAAGACACATTAGCCATGACACCTTAGCCAAGACACCTTAGCCAAGACACATTAGCCAAGACACCTTAGCCAAGACACATTAGCCAAGACACCTTAGCCAAGACACCTTAGCCAAGACACATTAGCCAAGACAACTTAGCCAAGACACCTTAGCCAAGACACCTTAGCCAAGACACCTTAGCCAAGACACCTTAGCCAAGACACCTTAGCCAAGACACATTAGCCAAGACACATTAGCCAAGACACCTTAGCCAAGACACATTAGCGAAGACACCTTAGCCAAGACACATTAGCCAAGACACATTAGCCAAGACACCTTAGCCAAGACACATTAGCCAAGACACATTAGCCGAGACACCTTAGCCAAGACACATTAGCCGAGACACATTAGCCAAGACACCTTAGCCAAGACACCTTAGCCAAGACACATTAGCCAAGACACCTTAGCCAAGACACATTAGCCAAGCAGATTAGCCAAGACACATTAGCCAAGACACCTTAGCCAAGACACCTTAGCCAAGACACATTAGCCAAGACGCATTAGCCAAGACACATTAGCCAAGACACATTAGTCGAGACACATTAGCCAAGACACCTTAGCCAAGACGCTTTAGCCAAGACACATTAGCCAAGACACCTTAGCCAAGACACATTAGCCAAGACACATTAGCCGAGACACATTAGCCAAGACACCTTAGCCAAGACACCTTAGCCAAGACACCTTAGCCAAGACACCTTAGCCAAGACACATTAGCCAAGACACATTAGCCAAGACACCTTAGCCAAGACACATTAGCGAAGACACCTTAGCCAAGACACATTAGCCAAGACACATTAGCCAAGACACCTTAGCCAAGACACATTAGCCAAGACACATTAGCCGAGACACCTTAGCCAAGACACATTAGCCGAGACACATTAGCCAAGACACCTTAGCCAAGACACCTTAGCCAAGACACATTAGCCAAGACACCTTAGCCAAGACACATTAGCCAAGCAGATTAGCCAAGACACATTAGCCAAGACACCTTAGCCAAGACACCTTAGCCAAGACACATTAGCCAAGACGCATTAGCCAAGACACCTTAGCCAAGACACATTAGCCAAGACACATTAGCCAAGACACCTTAGCCAAGACGCTTTAGCCAAGACACATTAGCCAAGACACCTTAGCCAAGACACATTAGCCAAGACACATTAGCCGAGACACATTAGCCAAGACACCTTAGCCAAGACACCTTAGCCAAGACACATTAGCCAAGACACCTTAGCCAAGACACATTAGCCAAGACACATTAGCCAAGACACATTAGCCAAGACACCTTAGCCAAGACACCTTAGCCAAGACACCTTAGCCAAGACACATTAGCCAAGACACATTAGCCGAGACATCTTAGCCAAGACACCTTAGCCAAGACACATTAGCCAAGACACCTTAGCCAAGACACCTTAGCCAAGACACCTTAGCCAAGACACCTTAGCCAAGACACATTAGCCAAGACACATTAGCCAAGACACCTTAGCCAAGACACCTTAGCCAAGACACATTAGCCAAGACAACTTAGCCAAGACACCTTAGCCAAGACACCTTAGCCAAGACACCTTAGCCAAGACACCTTAGCCAAGACACCTTAGCCAAGACACATTAGCCAAGACACATTAGCCAAGACACCTTAGCCGAGACACCTTAGCCAAGACACATTAGCCAAGACACATTAGCCAAGACACATTAGCCAAGACACATTAGCCAAGACACATTAGCCAAGACACCTTAGCCAAGACACCTTAGCCAAGACACCTTAGCCAAGACACCTGAGCCAAGACACCTTAGCCAATACACCTTAGCCAAGACACCTTAGCCAAGACACATTAGCCAAGACACATTAGCCGAGACACCTTAGCCAAGACACATTAGCCGAGACACATTAGCCAAGACACCTTAGCCAAGACACCTTAGCCAAGACACATTAGCCAAGACACCTTAGCCAAGACACATTAGCCAAGCAGATTAGCCAAGACACATTAGCCAAGACACCTTAGCCAAGACACCTTAGCCAAGACACATTAGCCAAGACGCATTAGCCAAGACACATTAGCCAAGACACATTAGTCGAGACACATTAGCCAAGACACCTTAGCCAAGACACCTTAGCCAAGACACATTAGCCAAGACACCTTAGCCAAGACACCTTAGCCAAGACACATTAGCCAAGACACATTAGCCGAGACACCTTAGCCAAGACACCTTAGCCAAGACACCTTAGCCAAGACACATTAGCCAAGACACATTAGTCGAGACACATTAGCCAAGACACCTTAGCCAAGACACCTTAGCCAAGACACATTAGCCAACACACCTTAGCCAAGACACATTAGCCAAGACACATTAGCCAAGACACCTTAGCCAAGACACCTTAGCCAAGACACCTTAGCCAAGACACCTTAGCCAAGACACATTAGCCAAGACACATTAGCCGACACACCTTAGCCAAGACACCTTAGCCAAGACACCTTAGCCAAGACACCTTAGCCAAGACACCTTAGCCAAGACACATTAGCCAAGACACCTTAGCCAAGACACATTAGCCAAGACACATTAGCCAAGACACCTTAGCCAAGACACCTTAGCCAAGACACCTTAGCCAAGACACCTTAGCCAAGACACATTAGCCAAGACACATTAGCCAAGACACCTTAGCCAAGACACATTAGCGAAGACACCTTAGCCAAGACACATTAGCCAAGACACATTAGCCAAGACACCTTAGCCAAGACACCTTAGCCAAGACACCTTAGCCAAGACACCTTAGCCAAGACACATTAGCCAAGACACCTTAACGAAGACACCTTAGCCAAGACACATTAGCCAAGACACCTTAGCCAAGACACATTAGCCAAGACACCTTAGCCAAGACACCTTAGCCAAGACACTTTAGCCAAGACACATTAGCCAAGACACATTAGCCAAGACACATTAGCCAAGACACATTAGCCAAGACACCTTAGCCAAGACACATTAGCCAAGACACATTAGCCAAGACACCTTAGCCAAGACACCTTAGCCAAGACACATTAGCCAAGACACCTTAGCCAAGACATCTTAGCCAAGACACATTAGCCAAGACACATTAGCCAAGACACATTAGCCAAGACACATTAGCCAAGACACATTAGCCATGACACCTTAGCCAAGATACCTTAGCCAAGACACATTAGCCAAGACACCTTAGCCAAGACACATTAGCCAAGACACCTTAGCCAAGACACCTTAGCCAAGACACATTAGCCAAGACAACTTAGCCAAGACACCTTAGCCAAGACACCTTAGCCAAGACACCTTAGCCAAGACACCTTAGCCAAGACACCTTAGCCAAGACACATTAGCCAAGACAAATTAGCCAAGACACCTTAGCCAAGACACCTTAGCCAAGACACCTTAGCCAAGACATATTAGCCAAGACACCTTAGCCAAGACACCTTAGCCAAGACACCTTAGCCAAGACACATTAGCCAAGACACCTTAGCCAAGACACCTTAGCCAAGACACATTAGCCAAGACACATTAGCCGAGACACATTAGCCAAGACACCGTAGCCAAGACACATTAGCCAAGACACATTAGCCGAGACACCTTAGCCAAGACACATTAGCCAAGACACATTAGCCAAGACACATTAGCCAAGACACCTTAGCCAAGACACATAAGCCAAGACACCTTAGCCAAGACACATTAGCCGAGACACCTTAGCCAAGACACCTTAGCCAAGACACATTAGCCAAGACACCTTAGCCAAGACACCTTAGCCAAGACACCTTAGCCAAGACACATTAGCCAAGACACCTTAGCCAAGACACCTTAGCCAAGACACATTAGCCAAGACACCTTAGCCAAGACACCTTAGCCAAGACACCTTAGCCAAGACACCTTAGCCAAGACACATTAGCCAAGACACATTAGCCAAGACACATTAGCCAAGACACATTAGCCAAGACACCTTAGCCAAGACACCTTAGCCAAGACACCTTAGCCAAGACACATTAGCCAAGCCACCTTAGCCAATACACCTTAGCCAAGACACCTTAGCCAAGACACATTAGCCAAGACACCTTAGCCAAGACACATTAGCCAAGACACCTTAGCCAAGACACATTAGCGAAGACACCTTAGCCAAGACACCTTAGCCAAGACACATTAGCCAAGACACATTAGCCAAGACACCTTAGCCAAGACACATTAGCCAAGACACATTAGCCAAGACACATTAGCCATGACACCTTAGCCAAGACACCTTAGCCAAGACACATTAGCCAAGACACCTTAGCCAAGACACCTGAGCCAAGACACCTTAGCCAAGACACATTAGCCAAGACACATTAGCCAAGACACATTAGCCAAGACACCTTAGCCAAGACACCTTAGCCAAGACACCTTAGCCAAGACACATTAGCCAAGACACATTAGCCAAGACACATTAGCCAAGACACCTTAGCCAAGACACATTAGCCAATACACATTAGCCAAGACACCTTAGCCAAGACACATTAGCCAAGACACATTAGCCAAGACACCTTAGCCAAGACACATTAGCCAAGACACATTAGCCAAGACACCTTAGCCAAGACACATTAGCCAAGACACATTAGCCGAGACACATTAGCCAAGACACCTTAGCCAAGACACCTTAGCCAAGACACATTAGCCAAGACACCTTAGCCAAGACACATTAGCCAAGACACATTAGCCAAGACACATTAGCCAAGACACCTTAGCCAAGACACCTTAGCCAAGACACCTTAGCCAAGACACATTAGCCAAGACACATTAGCCGAGACACCTTAGCCAAGACACCTAAGCCAAGACACATTAGCCAAGACACCTTAGCCAAGACACCTTAGCCAAGACACCTTAGCCAAGACACATTAGCCAAGACACCTTAGCCAAGACACCTTAGCCAAGACACATTAGCCAAGACACCTTAGGCAAGACACATTAGCCAAGACACCTTAGCCGAGACACCTTAGCCAAGACACATTAGCCAAGACACATTAGCCAAGACACATTAGCCAAGACACATTAGCCAAGACACCTTAGCCAAGACACCTTAGCCAAGACACCTTAGCCAAGACACCTGAGCCAAGACACCTTAGCCAATACACCTTAGCCAAGACACCTTAGCCAAGACACATTAGCCAAGACACCTTAGCCAAGACACATTAGCCAAGACACCTTAGCCAAGACACCTTAGCCAAGACACCTTAGCCAAGACACATTAGCCAAGACACATTAGCCAAGACACCTTAGCCAAGACACCTTAGCCAAGACACATTAGCCAAGACACATTAGCCAAGACACATTAGCCAAGACACATTAGCCGAGACACCTTAGCCAAGACACCTTAGCCAAGACACATTAGCCAAGACACATTAGCCAAGACACCTTAGCCAAGACACATTAGCCAAGACACCTTAGCCAAGACACATTAGCCAAGACACATTAGCCAAGACACATTAGCCAAGACACATTAGCCAAGACACCTTAGCCAAGACACCTTAGCCAAGACACCTTAGCCAAGACATATTAACCAAGACACATTAGCCGAGACACCTTAGCCAAGACACCTTAGCCGAGACACATTAGCCAAGACACATTAGCCAAGACACCTTAGCCAAGACACCTTAGCCAAGACACATTAGCCAAGACACCTTAGCCAAGACACATTAGCCAAGACACATTAGCCAAGACACCTTAGCCAAGACACCTTAGCCAAGACACCTTAGCCAAGACACATTAGCCAAGACACCTTAGCCAAGACACCTTAGCCAAGACACCTTAGCCAAGACACATTAGCCAAGACACCTTAGCCAAGACACCTTAGCCAAGACACCTTACCCAAGACACATAAGCCAAGACACATTAGCCAAGACACCTTAGCCAAGACACCTTAGCCAAGACACCTTACCAAAGACACATTAGCCAAGACACATTAGCCAAGACCCATTAGCCAAGACACCTTAGCCAAGACACCTTAGCCAAGACACATTAGCCAAGACACCTTAGCCAAGACACCTTAGCCAAGACACATTAGCCAAGACACCTTAGCCAAGACACATTAGCCAAGACACATTAGCCAAGACACCTTAGCCAAGACACATTAGCCAAGACACATTAGCCAAGACACATTAGCCGAGACACCTTAGCCAAGACACATTAGCCGAGACACCTTAGCCAAGACACCTTAGCCAAGACACCTTAGCCAAGACACATTATCCAAGACACATTAGCCGAGACACATTAGCCAAGACACCTTAGCCAAGACACCTTAGCCAAGACACATTAGCCAAGACACATTAGCCAAGACACATTAGCCGAGACACCTTAGCCAAGACACCTTAGCCAAGACACATTAGCCAAGACACATTAGCCAAGACACATTAGCCGAGACACATTAGCCAAGACACATTAGCCAAGACACATTAGCCAAGACACATTAGCCAAGACACCTAAGCCAAGACACATTAGCCAAGACACATCAGCCAAGACACCTTAGCCAAGACACCTTAGCCAAGACACCTTAGCCAAGACACATTAGCCAAGACACCTTAGCCAAGACACCTTAGCCAAGACACATTAGCCAAGACACATTAGCCAAGACACATTAGCCGAGACACCTTAGCCAAGACACCTTAGCCAAGACACCTTAGCCAAGACACATTATCCAAGACACATTAGCCGAGACACATTAGCCAAGACACCTTAGCCAAGACACCTTAGCCAAGACACATTAGCCAAGACACATTAGCCAAGACACCTTAGCCAAGACACCTTAGTCAAGACACCTTAGCCAAGACACATTAGCCGAGACACCTTAGCCAAGACACCTTAGCCAAGACACCTTAGCCAAGACACATTATCCAAGACACATTAGCCGAGACACATTAGCCAAGACACCTTAGCCAAGACACCTTAGCCAAGACACATTAGCCAAGACACATTAGCCAAGACACCTTAGCCAAGACACCTTAGCCAAGACACCTTAGCCAAGACACCTTAGCCAAGACACCTTAGCCAAGACACCTTAGCCAACACACCTTAGCCAAGACACCTTAGCCAAGACACATTAGCCAAGACACCTTAGCCAAGACACCTTAGCCAAGACACCTTAGCCAAGACACATTATCCAAGACACATTAGCCAAGACACATTAGCCAAGACACCTTAGCCAACACACCTTAGCCAAGACACCTTAGCCAAGACACCTTAGCCAAGACACATTAGCCAAGACACATTAGCCAAGACACCTTAGCCAAGACACCTTAGCCAAGACACATTAGCCAAGACACCTTAGCCAAGACACATTAGCCAAGACACCTTAGCCAAGACACCTTAGCCAAGACACCTTAGCCAAGACACATTAGCCAAGACACATTAGCCAAGACACCTTAGGCAAGACACCTTAGCCAAGACACATTAGCCAAGACACATTAGCCAAGACACCTTAGCCAAGACACATTAGCCAAGACAAATTAGCCAAGACACATTAGCCAAGACACCTTAGCCAAGACACCTTAGCCAAGACACATTAGCCAAGACACCTTAGCCAAGACACCTTAGCCAAGACACATTAGCCAAGACACCTTAGCCAAGACACCTTAGCCAAGACACGTTAGCCAAGACACGTTAGCCAAGACACTTTAGCCAAGACACCTTAGCCAAGACACATTAGCCAAGACACATTAGCCAAGACACATTAGCCAAGACACATAAGCCAAGACACCTTAGCCAAGACACCTTAGCCAAGACACATTAGCCAAGACACATTAGCCAAGACACCTTAGCCAAGACACCTTAGCCAAGACACCTTAGCCAAGACACCTTAGCCAAGACACCTTAGCCAACACACCTTAGCCAAGACACCTTAGCCAAGACACCTTAGCCAAGACACATTAGCCAAGACACCTTAGCCAAGACACCTTAGCCAAGACACCTTAGCCAAGACACATTATCCAAGACACATTAGCCAAGACACCTTAGCCAAGACACCTTAGCCAACACACCTTAGCCAAGACACCTTAGCCAAGACACCTTAGCCAAGACACATTAGCCAAGACACCTTAGCCAAGACACCTTAGCCAAGACACCTTAGCCAAGACACATTATCCAAGACACATTAGCCAAGACACATTAGCCAAGACACCTTAGCCAAGACACCTTAGCCAAGACACCTTAGCCAAGACACGTTAGCCAAGACACGTTAGCCAAGACACTTTAGCCAAGACACCTTAGCCAAGACACATTAGCCAAGACACCTTAGCCAAGACACATTAGCCAAGACACATAAGCCAAGACACCTTAGCCAAGACACCTTAGCCAAGACACATTAGCCAAGACACATTAGCCAAGACACCTTAGCCAAGACACCTCAGCCAAGACACCTTAGCCAAGACACCTTAGCCAAGACACCTTAGCCAAGACACCTTAGCCAAGACACCTTAGCCAAGACACATTAGCCAAGACACCTTAGCCAAGACACCTTAGCCAAGACACCTTAGCCAAGACACATTATCCAAGACACATTAGCCAAGACACATTAGCCAAGACACCTTAGCCAAGACACCTTAGCCAAGACACCTTAGCCAAGACACCTTAGCCAAGACACATTAGCCAAGACACCTTAGCCAAGACACCTTAGCCAAGACACCTTAGCCAAGACACCTTAGCCAAGACACCTTAGCCAACACACCTTAGCCAACACACCTTAGCCAAGACACCTTAGCCAAGACACCTTAGCCAAGACACATTGGCCAAGACACATTAGCCAAGACACCTTAGCCAAGACACCTTAGCCAAGACACCTTAGCCAAGACACCTTAGCCAAGACACATTAGCCAAGACACATTAGCCGAGACACCTTAGCCAAGACACCTTAGCCAAGACACATTAGCCAAGACACCTTAGCCAAGACACCTTAGCCAAGACACATTAGCCAAGACACCTTAGCCAAGACACATTAGCCAAGACACATTAGCCAAGACACCTTAGCCAAGACACCTTAGCCAAGACACCTTAGCCAAGACACCTTAGCCAAGACACATTAGCCAAGACACATTAGCCAAGACACCTTAGCCAAGACACATTAGCGAAGACACCTTAGCCAAGACACCTTAGCCAAGACACATTAGCCAAGACACATTAGCCAAGACACCTTAGCCAAGACACCTTAGCCAAGACACCTTAGCCAAGACACCTTAGCCAAGACACATTAGCCAAGACACCTTAGCGAAGACACCTTAGCCAAGACACATTAGCCAAGACACCTTAGCCAAGACACATTAGCCAAGACACCTTAGCCAAGACACCTTAGCCAAGACACTTTAGCCAAGACACATTAGCCAAGACACATTAGCCAAGACACATTAGCCAAGACACATTAGCCAAGACACCTTAGCCAAGACACATTAGCCAAGACACATTAGCCAAGACACCTTAGCCAAGACACCTTAGCCAAGACACATTAGCCAAGACACCTTAGCCAAGACATCTTAGCCAAGACACATTAGCCAAGACACATTAGCCAAGACACATTAGCCAAGACACATTAGCCAAGACACATTAGCCAAGACACATTAGCCATGACACCTTAGCCAAGATACCTTAGCCAAGACACATTAGCCAAGACACCTTAGCCAAGACACATTAGCCAAGACACCTTAGCCAAGACACCTTAGCCAAGACACATTAGCCAAGACAACTTAGCCAAGACACCTTAGCCAAGACACCTTAGCCAAGACACCTTAGCCAAGACACCTTAGCCAAGACACCTTAGCCAAGACACATTAGCCAAGACAACTTAGCCAAGACACCTTAGCCAAGACACCTTAGCCAAGACACCTTAGCCAAGACACCTTAGCCAAGACACCTTAGCCAAGACACCTTAGCCAAGACACCTTAGCCAAGACACATTAGCCAAGACACCTTAGCCAAGACACATTAGCCAAGACACATTAGCCGAGACACATTAGCCAAGACACCGTAGCCAAGACACATTAGCCAAGACACATTAGCCGAGACACCTTAGCCAAGACACATTAGCCAAGACACATTAGCCAAGACACATTAGCCAAGACACCTTAGCCAAGACACATAAGCCAAGACACCTTAGCCAAGACACATTAGCCGAGACACCTTAGCCAAGACACCTTAGCCAAGACACATTAGCCAAGACACCTTAGCCAAGACACCTTAGCCAAGACACCTTAGCCAAGACACATTAGCCAAGACACCTTAGCCAAGACACCTTAGCCAAGACACATTAGCCAAGACACCTTAGCCAAGACACCTTAGCCAAGACACCTTAGCCAAGACACCTTAGCCAAGACACATTAGCCAAGACACATTAGCCAAGACACATTAGCCAAGACACCTTAGCCAAGACACCTTAGCCAAGACACCTTAGCCAAGACACATTAGCCAAGCCACCTTAGCCAATACACCTTAGCCAAGACACCTTAGCCAAGACACATTAGCCAAGACACCTTAGCCAAGACACATTAGCCAAGACACCTTAGCCAAGACACATTAGCGAAGACACCTTAGCCAAGACACCTTAGCCAAGACACATTAGCCAAGACACATTAGCCAAGACACCTTAGCCAAGACACATTAGCCAAGACACATTAGCCAAGACACATTAGCCATGACACCTTAGCCAAGACACCTTAGCCAAGACACATTAGCCAAGACACCTTAGCCAAGACACCTGAGCCAAGACACATTAGCCAAGACACCTTAGCCAAGACACATTAGCCAAGACACATTAGCCAAGACACCTTAGCCAAGACACCTTAGCCAAGACACCTTAGCCAAGACACATTAGCCAAGACACATTAGCCAAGACACATTAGCCAAGACACCTTAGCCAAGACACATTAGCCAATACACATTAGCCAAGACACCTTAGCCAAGACACATTAGCCAAGACACATTAGCCAAGACACCTTAGCCAAGACACATTAGCCAAGACACATTAGCCAAGACACCTTAGCCAAGACACATTAGCCAAGACACATTAGCCGAGACACATTAGCCAAGACACCTTAGCCAAGACACCTTAGCCAAGACACATTAGCCAAGACACCTTAGCCAAGACACATTAGCCAAGACACATTAGCCAAGACACATTAGCCAAGACACCTTAGCCAAGACACCTTAGCCAAGACACCTTAGCCAAGACACATTAGCCAAGACACATTAGCCGAGACACCTTAGCCAAGACACCTTAGCCAAGACACATTAGCCAAGACACCTTAGCCAAGACACCTTAGCCAAGACACCTTAGCCAAGACACCTTAGCCAAGACACATTAGCCAAGACACCTTAGCCAAGACACCTTAGCCAAGACACATTAGCCAAGACACCTTAGCCAAGACACATTAGCCAAGACACCTTAGCCGAGACACCTTAGCCAAGACACATTAGCCAAGACACATTAGCCAAGACACATTAGCCAAGACACATTAGCCAAGACACCTTAGCCAAGACACCTTAGCCAAGACACCTTAGCCAAGACACCTGAGCCAAGACACCTTAGCCAATACACCTTAGCCAAGACACCTTAGCCAAGACACATTAGCCAAGACACCTTAGCCAAGACACATTAGCCAAGACACCTTAGCCAAGACACCTTAGCCAAGACACCTTAGCCAAGACACATTAGCCAAGACACATTAGCCAAGACACCTTAGCCAAGACACCTTAGCCAAGACACATTAGCCAAGACACATTAGCCAAGACACATTAGCCAAGACACATTAGCCGAGACACCTTAGCCAAGACACCTTAGCCAAGACACATTAGCCAAGACACATTAGCCAAGACACCTTAGCCAAGACACATTAGCCAAGACACCTTAGCCAAGACACATTAGCCAAGACACATTAGCCAAGACACATTAGCCAAGACACATTAGCCAAGACACCTTAGCCAAGACACCATAGCCAAGACACCTAAGCCAAGACACATTAACCAAGACACATTAGCCGAGACACCTTAGCCAAGACACCTTAGCCGAGACACATTAGCCAAGACACATTAGCCAAGACACCTTAGCCAAGACACCTTAGCCAAGACACATTAGCCAAGACACCTTAGCCAAGACACATTAGCCAAGACACATTAGCCAAGACACCTTAGCCAAGACACCTTAGCCAAGACACCTTAGCCAAGACACATTAGCCAAGACACCTTAGCCAAGACACCTTAGCCAAGACACCTTAGCCAAGACACCTTAGCCAAGACACATTAGCCAAGACACCTTAGCCAAGACACCTTAGCCAAGACACCTTACCCAAGACACATAAGCCAAGACACATTAGCCAAGACACCTTAGCCAAGACACCTTAGCCAAGACACCTTACCAAAGACACATTAGCCAAGACACATTAGCCAAGACACATTAGCCAAGACACCTTAGCCAAGACACCTTAGCCAAGACACATTAGCCAAGACACCTTAGCCAAGACACCTTAGCCAAGACACATTAGCCAAGACACCTTAGCCAAGACACATTAGCCAAGACACATTAGCCAAGACACCTTAGCCAAGACACATTAGCCAAGACACATTAGCCAAGACACATTAGCCGAGACACCTTAGCCAAGACACATTAGCCGAGACACCTTAGCCAAGACACCTTAGCCAAGACACCTTAGCCAAGACACATTATCCAAGACACATTAGCCGAGACACATTAGCCAAGACACCTTAGCCAAGACACCTTAGCCAAGACACATTAGCCAAGACACATTAGCCAAGACACATTAGCCGAGACACCTTAGCCAAGACACCTTAGCCAAGACACATTAGCCAAGACACATTAGCCAAGACACATTAGCCGAGACACATTAGCCAAGACACATTAGCCAAGACACATTAGCCAAGACACATTAGCCAAGACACCTAAGCCAAGACACATTAGCCAAGACACATCAGCCAAGACACCTTAGCCAAGACACCTTAGCCAAGACACATTAGCCAAGACACCTTAGCCAAGACACCTTAGCCAAGACACATTAGCCAAGACACATTAGCCAAGACACATTAGCCGAGACACCTTAGCCAAGACACCTTAGCCAAGACACCTTAGCCAAGACACATTATCCAAGACACATTAGCCGAGACACATTAGCCAAGACACCTTAGCCAAGACACCTTAGCCAAGACACCTTAGCCAAGACACATTAGCCAAGACACCTTAGCCAAGACACCTTAGTCAAGACACCTTAGCCAAGACACATTAGCCGAGACACCTTAGCCAAGACACCTTAGCCAAGACACCTTAGCCAAGACACATTATCCAAGACACATTAGCCGAGACACATTAGCCAAGACACCTTAGCCAAGACACATTAGCCAAGACACATTAGCCAAGACACATTAGCCAAGACACCTTAGCCAAGACACCTTAGCCAAGACACCTTAGCCAAGACACCTTAGCCAAGACACCTTAGCCAAGACACCTTAGCCAACACACCTTAGCCAAGACACCTTAGCCAAGACACATTAGCCAAGACACTTTAGCCAAGACACCTTAGCCAAGACACCTTAGCCAAGACACATTATCCAAGACACATTAGCCAAGACACATTAGCCAAGACACCTTAGCCAACACACCTTAGCCAAGACACCTTAGCCAAGACACCTTAGCCAAGACACATTAGCCAAGACACATTAGCCAAGACACCTTAGCCAAGACACCTTAGCCAAGACACATTAGCCAAGACACCTTAGCCAAGACACATTAGCAAAGACACCTTAGCCAAGACACCTTAGCCAAGACACATTAGCCAAGACACATTAGCCAAGACACATTAGCCAAGACACCTTAGCCAAGACACCTTAGCCAAGACACATTAGCCAAGACACATTAGCCAAGACACCTTAGCCAAGACACATTAGCCAAGACAAATTAGCCAAGACACATTAGCCAAGACACATTAGCCAAGACACCTTAGCCAAGACACATTAGCCAAGACACCTTAGCCAAGACACCTTAGCCAAGACACATTAGCCAAGACACCTTAGCCAAGACACCTTAGCCAAGACACGTTAGCCAAGACACGTTAGCCAAGACACTTTAGCCAAGACACCTTAGCCAAGACACATTAGCCAAGACACCTTAGCCAAGACACATTAGCCAAGACACATAAGCCAAGACTCCTTAGCCAAGACACCTTAGCCAAGACACATTAGCCAAGACACATTAGCCAAGACACCTTAGCCAAGACACCTTAGCCAAGACACCTTAGCCAAGACACCTTAGCCAAGACACCTTAGCCAACACACCTTAGCCAAGACACCTTAGCCAAGACACCTTAGCCAAGACACATTAGCCAAGACACCTTAGCCAAGACACCTTAGCCAAGACACCTTAGCCAAGACACATTATCCAAGACACATTAGCCAAGACACCTTAGCCAAGACACCTTAGCCAACACACCTTAGCCAAGACACCTTAGCCAAGACACCTTAGCCAAGACACATTAGCCAAGACACCTTAGCCAAGACACCTTAGCCAAGACACCTTAGCCAAGACACCTTAGCCAAGACACCTTAGCCAACACACCTTAGCCAACACACCTTAGCCAAGACACCTTAGCCAAGACACCTTAGCCAAGACACATTAGCCAAGACACCTTAGCCAAGACACCTTAGCCAAGACACCTTAGCCAAGACACATTATCCAAGACACATTAGCCAAGACACCTTAGCAAAGACACCTTAGCCAACACACCTTAGCCAAGACACCTTAGCCAAGACACCTTAGCCAAGACACATTAGCCAAGACACATTAGCCAAGACACCTTAGCCAAGACACATTAGCCAAGACACCTTAGCCAAGACACCTTAGCCAAGACACATTAGCCAAGACACCTTAGCCAAGACACCTTAGCCAAGACACGTTAGCCAAGACACTTTAGCCAAGACACCTTAGCCAAGACACCTTAGCCAAGACACCTTAGCCAAGACACATTAGCCAAGACACATTAGCCAAGACACATTAGCCAAGACACCTTAGCCAAGACACCTTAGCCAAGACACATTATCCAAGACACATTAGCCGAGACACATTAGCCAAGACACCTTAGCCAAGACACCTTAGCCAAGACACATTAGCCAAGACACATTAGCCAAGACACATTAGCCGAGACACCTTAGCCAAGACACCTTAGCCAAGACACATTAGCCAAGACACCTTAGCCAAGACACATTAGCCGAGACACATTAGCCAAGACACATTAGCCAAGACACATTAGCCAAGACACATTAGCCAAGACACCTAAGCCAAGACACATTAGCCAAGACACATCAGCCAAGACACCTTAGCCAAGACACCTTAGCCAAGACACATTAGCCAAGACACCTTAGCCAAGACACCTTAGCCAAGACACATTAGCCAAGACACATTAGCCAAGACACATTAGCCGAGACACCTTAGCCAAGACACCTTAGCCAAGACACCTTAGCCAAGACACATTATCCAAGACACATTAGCCGAGACACATTAGCCAAGACACCTTAGCCAAGACACCTTAGCCAAGACACATTAGCCAAGACACATTAGCCAAGACACCTTAGCCAAGACACCTTAGTCAAGACACCTTAGCCAAGACACATTAGCCGAGACACCTTAGCCAAGACACCTTAGCCAAGACACCTTAGCCAAGACACATTATCCAAGACACATTAGCCGAGACACATTAGCCAAGACACCTTAGCCAAGACACATTAGCCAAGACACATTAGCCAAGACACCTTAGCCAAGACACCTTAGCCAAGACACCTTAGCCAAGACACCTTAGCCAAGACACCTTAGCCAAGACACCTTAGCCAAGACACCTTAGCCAACACACCTTAGCCAAGACACCTTAGCCAAGACACATTAGCCAAGACACCTTAGCCAAGACACCTTAGCCAAGACACATTAGCCAAGACACATTATCCAAGACACATTAGCCAAGACACATTAGCCAAGACACCTTAGCCAAGACACCTTAGCCAAGACACATTAGCCAAGACACCTTAGCCAAGACACATTAGCCAAGACACCTTAGCCAAGACACCTTAGCCAAGACACCTTAGCCAAGACACATTAGCCAAGACACATTAGCCAAGACACCTTAGCCAAGACACCTTAGCCAAGACACATTAGCCAAGACACATTAGCCAAGACACCTTAGCCAAGACACATTAGCCAAGACAAATTAGCCAAGACACATTAGCCAAGACACCTTAGCCAATACACCTTAGCCAAGACACATTAGCCAAGACACCTTAGCCAAGACACCTTAGCCAAGACACATTAGCCAAGACACCTTAGCCAAGACACCTTAGCCAAGACACGTTAGCCAAGACACGTTAGCCAAGACACTTTAGCCAAGACACCTTAGCCAAGACACATTAGCCAAGACACCTTAGCCAAGACACATTAGCCAAGACACATTAGCCAAGACACATAAGCCAAGACACCTTAGCCAAGACACCTTAGCCAAGACACATTAGCCAAGACACATTAGCCAAGACACCTTAGCCAAGACACCTTAGCCAAGACACCTTAGCCAAGACACCTTAGCCAAGACACCTTAGCCAACACACCTTAGCCAAGACACCTTAGCCAAGACACCTTAGCCAAGACACATTAGCCAAGACACCTTAGCCAAGACACCTTAGCCAAGACACCTTAGCCAAGACACATTATCCAAGACACATTAGCCAAGACACCTTAGCCAAGACACCTTAGCCAACACACCTTAGCCAAGACACCTTAGCCAAGACACCTTAGCCAAGACACATTAGCCAAGACACCTTAGCCAAGACACCTTAGCCAAGACACCTTAGCCAAGACACCTTAGCCAAGACACCTTAGCCAAGACACCTTAGCCAACACACCTTAGCCAACACACCTTAGCCAAGACACCTTAGCCAAGACACCTTAGCCAAGACACATTAGCCAAGACACCTTAGCCAAGACACCTTAGCCAAGACACCTTAGCCAAGACACATTATCCAAGACACATTAGCCAAGACACCTTAGGAAAGACACCTTAGCCAACACACCTTAGCCAAGACACCTTAGCCAAGACACCTTAGCCAAGACACATTAGCCAAGACACATTAGCCAAGACACCTTAGCCAAGACACATTAGCCAAGACACCTTAGCCAAGACACATTAGCCAAGACACCTTAGCCAAGACACCTTAGCCAAGACACCTTAGCCAAGACACATTAGCCAAGACACATTAGCCAAGACACCTTAGCCAAGACACCTTAGCCAAGACACATTAGCCAAGACACATTAGCCAAGACACCTTAGCCAAGACACATTAGCCAAGACAAATTAGCCAAGACACATAAGCCAAGACACCTTAGCCAAGACACCTTAGCAAAGACACATTAGCCAAGACACCTTAGCCAAGACACCTTAGCCAAGACACATTAGCCGAGACACCTTAGCCAAGACACATTAGCCAAGACACCTTAGCCAAGACACCTTAGCCAAGACACGTTAGCCAAGACACTTTAGCCAAGACACCTTAGCCAAGACACATTAGCCAAGACACCTTAGCCAAGACACATTAGCCAAGACACATTAGCCAAGACACATTAGCCAAGACACCTTAGCCAAGACACCTTAGCCAAGACACATTAGCCAAGACACATTAGACGAGACACCTTAGCCAAGACACCTTAGCCAAGACACCTTAGCCAAGACACCTTAGCCAAGACACCTTAGCCAACACACCTTAGCCAAGACACCTTAGCCAAGACACCTTAGCCAAGACACATTAGCCAAGACACATTAGCCAAGACACCTTAGCCAAGACACCTTAGCCAAGACACATTAGCCAAGACACCTTAGCCAAGACACATTAGCCAAGACACCTTAGCCAAGACACCTTAGCCAAGACACATTAGCCAAGACACATTAGCCAAGACACCTTAGCCAAGACACCTTAGCCAAGACACCTTAGCCAAGACACATAAGCCAAGACACATTAGCCAAGACACCTTAGCCAAGACACATTAGCCAAGACAAATTAGCCAAGACACATTAGCCAAGACACCTTAGCCAAGACACCTTAGCCAAGACACATTAGCCAAGACACCTTAGCCAAGACACCTTAGCCAAGACACATTAGCCAAGACACCTTAGCCAAGACACATTAGCCAAGACACCTTAGCCAAGACAAATTAGCCAAGACACGTTAGCCAAGACACTTTAGCCAAGACACCTTAGCCAAGACACATTAGCCAAGACACCTTAGCCAAGACACATTAGCCAAGACACATTAGCCAAGACACATTAGCCAAGACACCTTAGCCAAGACACCTTAGCCAAGACACATTAGCCAAGACACATTAGCCAAGACACCTTAGCCAAGACACATTAGCCAAGACACATTAGCCAAGACACATTAGCCGAGACACATTAGCCAAGACACATTAGCTAAGACACATGAGCCAAGACACATTAGCCAAGACACCTTAGCCAAGACACCTTAGCCAAGACACATTAGCCAAGACACATTAGCCAAGACACCTTAGCCAAGACACCTTAGCCAAGACACCTTAGCCAAGACACCTTAGCCAAGACACATTAGCCAAGACACCTTAGCCAAGACACCTTAGCCAAGACACATTAGCCAAGACACATTAGCCAAGACACATTAGCCAAGACACATTAGCCGAGACACATTAGCCAAGACACATTAGCCAAGACACATTAGCCAAGACACATTAGCCAAGACACCTTAGCCAAGACACATTAGCCAAGACACATTAGCCAAGACACCTTAGCCAAGACACCTTAGCCAAGACACATTAGAAAAGACACCTTAGCCAAGACACCTTAGCCAAGACACATTAGCCAAGACACATTAGCCAAGACACCTTAGCCAAGACACCTTAGCCAAGACACATTAGCCAAGACACATTAGCCAAGACACCTTAGCCAAGACACCTTAGCCAAGACACCTTAGCCAAGACACATTAGCCAAGACACATTAGCCAAGACACCTTAGCCAAGGCACATTAGCCAAGACACCTTAGCCAAGACACCTTAGCCAAGACACATTAGCCAAGACACCTTAGCCAAGACACATTAGCCAAGACACCTTAGCCAAGACACCTTAGCCAAGACACCTTAGAAAAGACACATTAGCCAAGACACATTAGCCAAGACACCTTAGCCAAGACACCTTAGCCAAGACACCTTAGCCAGGACACATTAGCCAAGACACCTTAGCCAAGACACATTAGCCAAGACAAATTAGCCAAGACACATTAGCCAAGACACCTTAGCCAAGACACCTTAGCCAAGACACATTAGCCAAGCCACCTTAGCCAAGACACCTTAGCCAAGACACATTAGCCAAGACACCTTAGCCAAGACACATTAGCCAAGACACCTTAGCCAAGACACATTAGCCAAGACACGTTAGCCAAGACACTTTAGCCAAGACACCTTAGCCAAGACACATTAGCCAAGACACCTTAGCCAAGACACATTAGCCAAGACACATTAGCCAAGACACATTAGCCAAGACACCTTAGCCAAGACACCTTAGCCAAGACACTTTAGCCAAGACACTTTAGCCAAGACACATTAGCCAAGACACATTATCCAAGACACATTAGCCAAGACACATTAGCCAAGACACCTTAGCCAAGACACCTTAGCCAAGACACCTTAGCCAAGACACCTTAGCCAAGACACATTAGCCAAGACACATTAGCCAAGACACCTTAGCCAAGACACCTTAGCCAAGACACATTAGCCAAGACACATTAGCCGAGACACCTTAGCCAAGACACCTTAGCCAAGACACATTAGCCAAGACACCTTAGCCAAGACACCTTAGCCAAGACACATTAGCCAAGACACCTTAGCCAAGACACATTAGCCAAGACACATTAGCCAAGACACCTTAGCCAAGACACCTTAGCCAAGACACATTAGCCAAGACACCTTAGCCAAGACACATTAGCCAAGACACATTAGCCAAGACACCTTAGCCAAGACACCTTAGCCAAGACACCTTAGCCAAGACACATTAGCCGAGACACATTAGCCAAGACACCTTAGCCAAGACACCTTAGCCAAGACACATTAGCCAAGACACCTTAGCCAAGACACATTAGCCAAGACACCTTAGCCAAGACACCTTAGCCAAGACACCTTAGCCAAGACACCTTAGCCAAGACACCTTAGCCAAGACACATTAGCCAAGACACCTTAGCCAAGACACCTTAGCCAAGACACATTAGCCAAGACACCTTAGCCAAGACACATTAGCCAAGACACATTAGCCAAGACACCTTAGCCAAGACACATTAGCCAAGACACCTTAGCCAAGACACCTTAGCCAAGACACCTTAGCCAAGACACCTTAGCCAAGACACCTTAGCCAAGACACCTTAGCCAAGACACCTTAGCCAAGACACATTAGCCAAGACACATTAGCCAAGACACCTTAGCCAAGACACCTTAGCCAAGACACCTTAGCCAAGACACCTTAGCCAAGACACCTTAGCCAAGACACATTAGCCAAGACACATTAGCCAAGACACCTTAGCCAAGACACCTTAGCCAAGACACCTTAGCCAAGACACATTAGCCAAGACACCTTAGCCAAGACACATTAGCCAAGACACATTAGCCGAGACACCTTAGCCAAGACACCTTAGCCAAGACACATTAGCCAAGACACATTAGCCAAGACACCTTAGCCAAGACACCTTAGCCAAGACACATTAGCCAAGACACCTTAGCCAAGACACATTAGCCAAGACACCTTAGCCAAGACACCTTAGCCAAGACACATTAGCCAAGACACATTAGCCAAGACACCTTAGCCAAGACACCTTAGCCAAGACACCGTAGCCAAGACACATTAGCCAAGACACATTAGCCAAGACACCTTAGCCAAGACACATTAGCCAAAACAAATTAGCCAAGACACATTAGCCAAGACACCTTAGCCAAGACACCTTAGCCAAGACACATTAGCCAAGACACCTTAGCCAAGACACCTTAGCCAAGACACCTTAGCCAAGACACATTAGCCAAGACACATTAGCCAAGACACATTAGCCGAGACACATTAGCCAAGACACATTAGCCAAGACACATTAGCCAAGACACATTAGCCAAGACACCTTAGCCAAGACACATTAGCCAAGACACATTAGCCAAGGCACATTAGCCAAGACACCTTAGCCAAGACACATTAGCCAAGACACCTTAGCCAAGACACCTTAGCCAAGACACCTTAGCCAAGACACCTTAGCCAAGACACATTAGCCAAGACACCTTAGCCAAGACACATTAGCCAAGACACATTAGCCAAGACACCTTAGCCAAGACACCTTAGCCAAGACGCCTTAGCCAAGACACCTTAGCCAAGACACCTTAGCCAAGACACATTAGCCAAGACACATTAGCCGAGACACCTTAGCCAAGACACCTTAGCCAAGACACATTAGCCAAGACACATTAGCCAAGACACATTAGCCGAGACACATTAGCCAAGACACATTAGCCAAGACACATTAGCCAAGACACATTAGCCAAGACACCTTAGCCAAGACACATTAGCCAAGACACATTAGCCAAGGCACATTAGCCAAGACACCTTAGCCAAGACACATTAGCCAAGACACCTTAGCCAAGACACCTTAGCCAAGACACCTTAGCCAAGACACCTTAGCCAAGACACATTAGCCAAGACACCTTAGCCAAGACACATTAGCCAAGACACATTAGCCAAGACACCTTAGCCAAGACACCTTAGCCAAGACACCTTAGCCAAGACACCTTAGCCAAGACACATTAGCCAAGACACATTAGCCAAGACACCTTAGCCAAGACACCTTAGCCAAGACACATTAGCCAAGACACCTTAGCCAAGACACATTAGCCAAGACACCTTAGCCAAGACACCTTAGCCAAGACACCTTAGCCAAGACACATTAGCCAAGACACATTAGCCAAGACACCTTAGCCAAGACGCCTTAGCCAAGACACCTTAGCCAAGACACCTTAGCCAAGACACATTAGCCAAGACACATTAGCCGAGACACCTTAGCCAAGACACCTTAGCCAAGACACATTAGCCAAGACACATTAGCCAAGACACATTAGCCGAGACACATTAGCCAAGACACATTAGCCAAGACACATTAGCCAAGACACATTAGCCAAGACACCTTAGCCAAGACACATTAGCCAAGACACATTAGCCAAGGCACATTAGCCAAGACACCTTAGCCAAGACACATTAGCCAAGACACCTTAGCCAAGACACCTTAGCCAAGACACCTTAGCCAAGACACCTTAGCCAAGACACCTTAGCCAAGACACCTTAGCCAAGACACATTAGCCAAGACACATTAGCCAAGACACCTTAGCCAAGACACCTTAGCCAAGACACCTTAGCCAAGACACATTAGCCAAGACACATTAGCCAAGACACCTTAGCCAAGACACCTTAGCCAAGACACATTAGCCAAGACACCTTAGCCAAGACACATTAGCCAAGACACCTTAGCCAAGACACCTTAGCCAAGACACCTTAGCCAAGACACATTAGCCGAGACACATTAGCCAAGACACCTTAGCCAAGACACCTTAGCCAAGACACCTTAGCCAAGACACATTAGCCAAGACACCTTAGCCAAGACACATTAGCCAAGACACATTAGCCAAGACACATTAGCCAAGACACCTTAGCCAAGACGCCTTAGCCAAGACACCTTAGCCAAGACACCTTAGCCAAGACACATTAGCCAAGACACATTAGCCGAGACACCTTAGCCAAGACACCTTAGCCAAGACACCTTAGCCAAGACACCTTAGCCAAGATACCTTAGCCAAGACACCTTAGCCAAGACACCTTAGCCAAGACACCTTAGCCAAGACACATTAGCCAAGACACCTTAGCCAAGACACCTTAGCCAAGACACATTAGCCAAGACACCTTAGCCAAGACACATTAGCCAAGACACATTAGCCAAGACACCTTAGCCAAGACACATTAGCCAAGACACCTTAGCCAAGACACCTTAGCCAAGACACCTTAGCCAAGACACCTTAGCCAAGACACCTTAGCCAAGACACCTTAGCCAAGACACCTTAGCCAAGACACCTTAGCCAAGACACATTAGCCAAGACACATTAGCCAAGACACCTTAGCCAAGACACCTTAGCCAAGACACCTTAGCCAAGACACCTTAGCCAAGACACATTAGCCAAGACACATTAGCCGAGACACCTTAGCCAAGACACCTTAGCCAAGACACATTAGCCAAGACACATTAGCCAAGACACATTAGCCGAGACACATTAGCCAAGACACATTAGCCAAGACACATTAGCCAAGACACATTAGCCAAGACACCTTAGCCAAGACACCTTAGCCAAGACACCTTAGCCAAGACACTTTAGCCAAGACACATTAGCCAAGACACATTAGCCAAGACACCTTAGCCAAGACACCTTAGCCAAGACACCTTAGCCAAGACACCTTAGCCAAGACACATTAGCCAAGACACCTTAGCCAAGACACATTAGCCAAGACACCTTAGCCAAGACACATTAGCCAAGACACATTAGCCAAGACACCTTAGCCAAGACACCTTAGCCAAGACACCTTAGCCAAGACACCTTAGCCAAGACACCTTAGCCAAGACACCTTAGCCAAGACACATTAGCCAAGACACCTTAGCCAAGACACCTTAGCCAAGACACCTTAGCCAAGACACCTTAGCCAAGACACATTAGCCAAGACACCTTAGCCAAGACACCTTAGCCAAGACACATTAGCCAAGACACATTAGCAGAGACACATTAGCCAAGACACATTAGCCAAGACACCTTAGCCAAGACACCTTAGCCAAGACACCTTAGCCAAGACACCTTAGCCAAGACACATTAGCCAAGACACCTTAGCCAAGACACATTCGCCAAGACACCTTAGCCAAGACACCTTAGCCAAGACACCTTAGCCAAGACACTTTAGCCAAGACACATTAGCCAAGACACATTAGCCAAGACACCTTAGCCAAGACACCTTAGCCAAGACACATTAGCCAAGACACCTTAGCCAAGACACCTTAGCCAAGACACTTTAGCCAAGACACATTAGCCAAGACACATTAGCCAAGACACCTTAGCCAAGACACCTTAGCCAAGACACCTTAGCCAAGACACCTTAGCCAAGACACATTAGCCAAGACACCTTAGCCAAGACACATTAGCCGAGACACCTTAGCCAAGACACATTAGCCAAGACACATTAGCCAAGACACCTTAGCCAAGACACCTTAGCCAAGACACCTTAGCCAAGACACATTAGCCAAGACACCTTAGCCAAGACACCTTAGCCAAGACACCTTAGCCAAGACACATTAGCCAAGACACCTTAGCCAAGACACCTTAGCCAAGACACCTTAGCCAAGACACCTTAGCCAAGACACCTTAGCCAAGACACCTTAGCCAAGACACCTTAGCCAAGACACATTAGCCAAGACACATTAGCCGAGACACATTAGCCAAAACACATTAGCCAAGACACATTAGCCAAGACACCTTAGCCAAGACACATTAGCCAAGACACCTTAGCCAAGACACCTTAGCCAAGACACATTAGCCAAGACACATTAGCCAAGACACATTAGCCAAGACACCTTAGCCAAGACACCTTAGCCAAGACACCTTAGCCAAGACACATTAGCCAAGACACCTTAGCCAAGACACATTAGCCAAGACACCTTAGCCAAGACACATTAGCCAAGACACCTTAGCCAAGACACCTTAGCCAAGACACCTTAGCCAAGACACTTTAGCCAAGACACAATAGCCAAGACACATTAGCCAAGACACATTAGCCAAGACACATTAGCCAAGACACATTAGCCAAGACACCTTAGCCAAGACACATTAGCCAAGACACCTTAGCCAAGACACCTTAGCCAAGACACATTAGCCAAGACACATTAGCCAAGACACCTTAGCCAAGACACCTTAGCCAAGACACCTTAGCCAAGACACATAAGCCAAGACACATTAGCCGAGACACCTTAGCCAAGACACCTTAGCCAAGACACATTAGCCAAGACACCTTAGCCAAGACACCTTAGCCAAGACACATTAGCCAAGACACCTTAGCCAAGACACATTAGCCAAGACACATTAGCCAAGACACCTTAGCCAAGACACCTTAGCCAAGACACATTAGCCAAGACACATTAGCCAAGACACCTTAGCCAAGACACCTTAGCCAAGACACATTAGCCAAGACACCTTAGCCAAGACACATTAGTCAAGACACATTAGCCAAGACACATTAGCCGAGACACCTTAGCCAAGACACCTTAGCCAAGACACCTTAGCCAAGACACCTTAGCCAAGATACCTTAGCCAAGACACCTTAGCCAAGACACATTAGCCAAGACACCTTAGCCAAGACACCTTAGCCAAGACACATTAGCCAAGACACCTTAGCCAAGACACATTAGCCAAGACACATTAGCCAAGACACCTTAGCCAAGACACATTAGCCAAGACACCTTAGCCAAGACACCTTAGCCAAGACACCTTAGCCAAGACACCTTAGCCAAGACACCTTAGCCAAGACACCTTAGCCAAGACACCTTAGCCAAGACACCTTAGCCAAGACACATTAGCCAAGACACATTAGCCAAGACACCTTAGCCAAGACACCTTAGCCAAGACACCTTAGCCAAGACACATTAGCCAAGACACATTAGCCGAGACACCTTAGCCAAGACACCTTAGCCAAGACACATTAGCCAAGACACATTAGCCAAGACACATTAGCCGAGACACCTTAGCCAAGACACCTTAGCCAAGACACCTTAGCCAAGACACCTTAGCCAAGATACCTTAGCCAAGACACCTTAGCCAAGACACCTTAGCCAAGACACCTTAGCCAAGACACCTTAGCCAAGACACCTTAGCCAAGACACATTAGCCAAGACACCTTAGCCAAGACACCTTAGCCAAGACACATTAGCCAAGACACCTTAGCCAAGACACATTAGCCAAGACACATTAGCCAAGACACCTTAGCCAAGACACATTAGCCAAGACACCTTAGCCAAGACACCTTAGCCAAGACACCTTAGCCAAGACACCTTAGCCAAGACACCTTAGCCAAGACACCTTAGCCAAGACACCTTAGCCAAGACACCTTAGCCAAGACACCTTAGCCAAGACACCTTAGCCAAGACACATTAGCCAAGATACCTTAGCCAAGACACCTTAGCCAAGACACATTAGCCAAGACACCTTAGCCAAGACACCTTAGCCAAGACACATTAGCCAAGACACCTTAGCCAAGACACATTAGCCAAGACACATTAGCCAAGACACCTTAGCCAAGACACATTAGCCAAGACACCTTAGCCAAGACACCTTAGCCAAGACACCTTAGCCAAGACACCTTAGCCAAGACACCTTAGCCAAGACACCTTAGCCAAGACACCTTAGCCAAGACACCTTAGCCAAGACACCTTAGCCAAGACACATTAGCCAAGACACATTAGCCAAGACACCTTAGCCAAGACACCTTAGCCAAGACACCTTAGCCAAGACACATTAGCCAAGACACATTAGCCGAGACACCTTAGCCAAGACACCTTAGCCAAGACACATTAGCCAAGACACATTAGCCAAGACACATTAGCCGAGACACCTTAGCCAAGACACCTTAGCCAAGACACCTTAGCCAAGACACCTTAGCCAAGACACCTTAGCCAAGACACCTTAGCCAAGATACCTTAGCCAAGACACCTTAGCCAAGACACCTTAGCCAAGACACCTTAGCCAAGACACATTAGCCAAGACACCTTAGCCAAGACACCTTAGCCAAGACACATTAGCCAAGACACCTTAGCCAAGACACATTAGCCAAGACACATTAGCCAAGACACCTTAGCCAAGACACATTAGCCAAGACACCTTAGCCAAGACACCTTAGCCAAGACACCTTAGCCAAGACACCTTAGCCAAGACACCTTAGCCAAGACACCTTAGCCAAGACACCTTAGCCAAGACACCTTAGCCAAGACACATTAGCCAAGACACATTAGCCAAGACACCTTAGCCAAGACACCTTAGCCAAGACACCTTAGCCAAGACACCTTAGCCAAGACACATTAGCCAAGACACATTAGCCGAGACACCTTAGCCAAGACACCTTAGCCAAGACACATTAGCCAAGACACATTAGCCAAGACACATTAGCCGAGACACATTAGCCAAGACACATTAGCCAAGACACATTAGCCAAGACACATTAGCCAAGACACCTTAGCCAAGACACCTTAGCCAAGACACCTTAGCCAAGACACTTTAGCCAAGACACATTAGCCAAGACACATTAGCCAAGACACCTTAGCCAAGACACCTTAGCCAAGACACCTTAGCCAAGACACCTTAGCCAAGACACATTAGCCAAGACACCTTAGCCAAGACACATTAGCCAAGACACCTTAGCCAAGACACATTAGCCAAGACACATTAGCCAAGACACCTTAGCCAAGACACCTTAGCCAAGACACCTTAGCCAAGACACCTTAGCCAAGACACCTTAGCCAAGACACCTTAGCCAAGACACATTAGCCAAGACACCTTAGCCAAGACACCTTAGCCAAGACACCTTAGCGAAGACACCTTAGCCAAGACACATTAGCCAAGACACCTTAGCCAAGACACCTTAGCCAAGACACATTAGCCAAGACACATTAGCAGAGACACATTAGCCAAGACACATTAGCCAAGACACCTTAGCCAAGACACCTTAGCCAAGACACCTTAGCCAAGACACCTTAGCCAAGACACATTAGCCAAGACACCTTAGCCAAGACACATTCGCCAAGACACCTTAGCCAAGACACCTTAGCCAAGACACCTTAGCCAAGACACTTTAGCCAAGACACATTAGCCAAGACACATTAGCCAAGACACCTTAGCCAAGACACCTTAGCCAAGACACATTAGCCAAGACACCTTAGCCAAGACACCTTAGCCAAGACACTTTAGCCAAGACACATTAGCCAAGACACATTAGCCAAGACACCTTAGCCAAGACACCTTAGCCAAGACACCTTAGCCAAGACACCTTAGCCAAGACACATTAGCCAAGACACCTTAGCCAAGACACATTAGCCGAGACACCTTAGCCAAGACACATTAGCCAAGACACATTAGCCAAGACACCTTAGCCAAGACACCTTAGCCAAGACACCTTAGCCAAGACACATTAGCCAAGACACCTTAGCCAAGACACCTTAGCCAAGACACCTTAGCCAAGACACATTAGCCAAGACACCTTAGCCAAGACACCTTAGCCAAGACACCTTAGCCAAGACACCTTAGCCAAGACACCTTAGCCAAGACACCTTAGCCAAGACACCTTAGCCAAGACACATTAGCCAAGACACATTAGCCGAGACACATTAGCCAAAACACATTAGCCAAGACACATTAGCCAAGACACCTTAGCCAAGACACATTAGCCAAGACACCTTAGCCAAGACACCTTAGCCAAGACACATTAGCCAAGACACATTAGCCAAGACACATTAGCCAAGACACCTTAGCCAAGACACCTTAGCCAAGACACCTTAGCCAAGACACATTAGCCAAGACACCTTAGCCAAGACACATTAGCCAAGACACCTTAGCCAAGACACATTAGCCAAGACACCTTAGCCAAGACACCTTAGCCAAGACACCTTAGCCAAGACACTTTAGCCAAGACACAATAGCCAAGACACATTAGCCAAGACACATTAGCCAAGACACATTAGCCAAGACACATTAGCCAAGACACCTTAGCCAAGACACATTAGCCAAGACACCTTAGCCAAGACACCTTAGCCAAGACACATTAGCCAAGACACATTAGCCAAGACACCTTAGCCAAGACACCTTAGCCAAGACACCTTAGCCAAGACACATAAGCCAAGACACATTAGCCGAGACACCTTAGCCAAGACACCTTAGCCAAGACACATTAGCCAAGACACCTTAGCCAAGACACCTTAGCCAAGACACATTAGCCAAGACACCTTAGCCAAGACACATTAGCCAAGACACATTAGCCAAGACACCTTAGCCAAGACACCTTAGCCAAGACACATTAGCCAAGACACATTAGCCAAGACACCTTAGCCAAGACACCTTAGCCAAGACACATTAGCCAAGACACCTTAGCCAAGACACATTAGTCAAGACACATTAGCCAAGACACCTTAGCCAAGACACCTTAGCCAAGACACATTAGCCAAGACACCTTAGCCAAGACACATTAGCCAAGACACATTAGCCAAGACACCTTAGCCAAGACACATTAGCCAAGACACCTTAGCCAAGACACCTTAGCCAAGACACCTTAGCCAAGACACTTTAGCCAAGACACATTAGCCAAGACACATTAGCCAAGACACCTTAGCCAAGACACCTTAGCCAAGACACATTAGCCAAGACACCTTAGCCAAGACACATTAGCCAAGACACTTTAGCCAAGACACATTAGCCAAGACACATTAGCCAAGACACCTTAGCCAAGACACCTTAGCCAAGACACATTAGCCAAGACACCTTAGCCAAGACACATTAGCCGAGACACCTTAGCCAAGACACATTAGCCAAGACACATTAGCCAAGACACCTTAGCCAAGACACCTTAGCCAAGACACATTAGCCAAGACACCTTAGCCAAGACACCTTAGCCAAGACACCTTAGCCAAGACACCTTAGCCAAGACACATTAGCCAAGACACCTTAGCCAAGACACCTTAGCCAAGACACCTTAGCCAAGACACCTTAGCCAAGACACCGTAGCCAAGACACCTTAGCCAAGACACATTAGCCAAGACACCTTAGCCAAGACACCTTAGCCAAGACACCTTAGCCAAGGCACATTAGCCAAGACGCATTTGCCAAGACACCTTAGCCAAGACACATTAGCCAAGACACCTTAGCCAAGACGCATTAGCCAAGACACATTAGCCAAGACACATTAGCAAAGACACCTTAGCCAAGACACCTTAGCCAAAACACATTAGCCAAGACACCTTAGCCAAGACACATTAGCCAAGACACATTAGCCAAGACACCTTAGCCAAGACACATTAGCGAAGACACCTTAGCCAAGACACATTAGCCAAGACACATTAGCCAAGACACCTTAGCCAAGACACATTAGCCAAGACACCTTAGCCAAGACACATTAGCCAAGACACCTTAGCCAAGACACCTTAGCCAAGACACCTTAGCCAAGACACATTAGCCAAGACACATTAGCCAAGACACATTAGCCAAGACACCTTAGCCAAGACACCTTAGCCAAGACACCGTAGCCAAGACACATTAGCCAAGACACATTAGCCGAGACACCTTAGCCAAGACACATTAGCCGAGACACATTAGCCAAGACACATTAGCCAAGACACCTTAGCCAAGACACCTTAGCCAAGACACATAAGCCAAGACACCTTAGCCAAGACACATTAGCCAAGACACATTAGCCAAGACACCTTAGCCAAGACACCTTAGCCAAGACACATTAGCCAAGACACCTTAGCCAAGACACATTAGCCAAGACACCTTAGCCAAGACACCTTAGCCAAGACACGTTAGCCAAGACACATTAGCCAAGACACATTAGCCAAGACACATTAGCCAAGACACCTTAGCCAAGACACATTAGCCAAGACACCTTAGCCAAGACACATTAGCCAAGACACCTTAGCCAAGACACCTTAGCCAAGACACCTTAGCCAAGACACATTAGCCAAGACACATTAGCCAAGACACCTTAGCCAAGACACCTTAGCCAAGACACCGTAGCCAAGACACATTAGCCAAGACACATTAGCCGAGACACCTTAGCCAAGACACATTAGCCAAGACACATTAGCCAAGACACATTAGCCAAGACACCTTAGCCAAGACACCTTAGCCAAGACACATAAGCCAAGACACCTCAGCCAAGACACATTAGCCAAGACACATTAGCCAAGACACCTTAGCCAAGACACCTTAGCCAAGACACATTAGCCAAGACACCTTAGCCAAGACACATTAGCCAAGACACATTAGCCAAGACACCTTAGCCAAGACACATTAGCCAAGACACCTTAGCCAAGACACCTTAGCCAAGACACCTTAGCCAAGACACCTTAGCCAAGACACCTTAGCCAAGACACCTTAGCCAAGACACATTAGCCAAGACACATTAGCCAAGACACCTTAGCCAAGACACCTTAGCCAAGACACCTTAGCCAAGACACATTAGCCAAGACACATTAGCCAAGACACCTTAGCCAAGACACCTTAGCCAAGACACATTAGCCAAGACACCTTAGCCAAGACACATTAGCCAAGACACCTTAGCCAAGACACCTTAGCCAAGACACGTTAGCCAAGACACATTAGCCAAGACACATTAGCCAAGACACATTAGCCAAGACACCTTAGCCAAGACACATTAGCCAAGACACCTTAGCCAAGACACATTAGCCAAGACACCTTAGCCAAGACACCTTAGCCAAGACACCTTAGCCAAGACACCTTAGCCAAGACACATTAGCCAAGACACATTAGCCAAGACACCTTAGCCAAGACACCGTAGCCAAGACACATTAGCCAAGACACATTAGCCGAGACACCTTAGCCAAGACACATTAGCCAAGACACATTAGCCAAGACACATTAGCCAAGACACCTTAGCCAACACACCTTAGCCAAGACACCTTAGCCAAGACACCTTAGCCAAGACACATTAGCCAAGACACATTAGCCAAGACACCTTAGCCAAGACACCTTAGCCAAGACACATTAGCCAAGACACCTTAGCCAAGACACATTAGCCAAGACACCTTAGCCAAGACACCTTAGCCAAGACACGTTAGCCAAGACACATTAGCCAAGACACCTTAGCCAAGACACATTAGCCAAGACACCTTAGCCAAGATACATTAGCCAAGACACATTAGCCGAGACACCTTAGCCAAGACACCTTAGCCAAGACACATTAGCCAAGACACCTTAGCCAAGACACCTTAGCCAAGACACCTTAGCCAAGACACATTAGCCAAGACACCTTAGCCAAGACACCTTAGCCAAGACACCTTAGCCAAGACACCTTAGCCAAGACACATTAGCCAAGACACATTAGCCAAGACACCTTAGCCAAGACACCTTAGCCAAGATACATTAGCCAAGACACCTTAGCCAAGACACATTAGCCAAGACACCTTAGCCAAGACACTTTAGCCAAGACACATTAGCCAAGACACCTTAGCCAAGACACATTAGCCAAGACACCTTAGCCAAGACACCTTAGCCAAGACACATTAGCCAAGACACATTAGCCAAGACACCTTAGCCAAGACACATTAGCCAAGACACCTTAGCCAAGACACATTAGCCAAGACACATTAGCCAAGACACATTAGCCAAGACACCTTAGCCAAGACACCTTAGCCAAGAAACATTAGCCAAGACACATTAGCCGAGACACCTTAGCCAAGACACCTTAGCCAAGACACCTTAGCCAAGACACATTAGCCAAGACACATTAGCCGAGACACATTAGCCAAGACACCTTAGCCAAGACACCTTAGCCAAGACACATTAGCCAAGACACCTTAGCCAAGACACATTAGCCAAGACACATTAGCCAAGACACATTAGCCAAGACACATTAGCCAAGACACATTAGCCAAGACACCTTAGCCAAGACACGTTAGCCAAGACACATTAGCCAAGACACCTTAGCCAAGACACATTAGCCAAGACACCTTAGCCAAGACACCTTAGCCAAGACACATTAGCCAAGACACCTTAGCCAAGACACCTTAGCCAAGACGCTTTAGCCAAGACACATTAGCCAAGACACATTAGCCAAAACAGCTTAGCCAAAACACCTTAGCCAAGACACATTAGCCAAGACACCTTAGCCAAAACACCTTAGCCAAGACACATTAGCCAAGACACCTTAGCCAAGACACCTTAGCCAAGACACCTTAGCCAAGACACCTTAGCCAAGACACATTAGCCAAGACACCTTAGCCAAGACACCTTAGCCAAGACACATTAGCCAAGACACCTTAGCCAAGACACCTTAGCCAAGACACCTTAGCCAAGACACATTAGCCGAGAAACCTTAGCCAAGACACCTTAGCCAAGACACCTTAGCCAAGACACATTAGCCAAGACACATTAGCCGAGACACATTAGCCAAGACACCTTAGCCAAGACACCTTAGCCAAGACACATTAGCCAAGACACCTTAGCCAAGACACATTAGCCAAGACACATTAGCCAAGACACATTAGCCAAGACACCTTAGCCAAGACACCTTAGCCAAGACACATTAGCAAAGACACCTTAGCCAAGACACCTTAGCCAAGACACATTAGCCAAGACACCTTAGCCAAGACACATTAGCCAAGACACCTTAGCCAAGACACCTTAGCTAAGACACATTAGCCAAGACACCTTAGCCAAGACACATTAGCCAAGACACATTAGCCAAGACACATTAGCCAAGACACATTAGCCAAGACACCTTAGCCAAGACACCTTAGCCAAGACACATTAGCCAAGACACATTAGCCAAGACACCTTAGCCAAGACACATTAGCCAAGACACATTAGCCAAGACACCTTAGCCAAGACACCTTAGCCAAGACACCTTAGCCAAGACACTTTAGCCAAGACACATTAGCCAAGACACATTAGCCAAGACACCTTAGCCAAGACACCTTAGCCAAGACACATTAGCCAAGACACCTTAGCCAAGACACATTAGCCAAGACACCTTAGCCAATACACCTTAGCCAAGACACATTAGCCAAGACACATTAGCCAAGACACCTTAGCCAAGACACCTTAGCCAAGACACATTAGCCAAGACACCTTAGCCAAGACACATTAGCCAAGACACCTTAGCCAAGACACCTTAGCCAAGACACCTTAGCCAAGACACATTAGCCAAGACACCTTAGCCAAGACACCTTAGCCAAGACACCTTAGCCAAGACACCTTAGCCAAGACACATTAGCCAAGACACATTAGCCGAGACACCTTAGCCAAGACACCTTAGCCAAGACACCTTCGCCAAGACACATTATCCAAGACACATTAGCCGAGACACATTAGCCAAGACACCTTAGCCAAGACACATTAGCCAAGACACATTAGCCAAGACACCTTAGCCAAGACACATTAGCCAAGACACATTAGCCAAGACACATTAGCCAAGACACCTTAGCCAAGACACCTTAGCCAAAACACATTAGCCAAGACACCTTAGCCAAGACACCTTAGCCAAGACACATTAGCCAAGATACCTTAGCCAAGACACATTAGCCAAGACACCTTAGCCAAGACACCTTAGCCAAGACACTTTAGCCAAGACACCTTAGCCAAGACACATAAGCTAAGACACCTTAGCCAAGACACATTAGCCAAGACACATTAGCCGAGACACATTAGCCAAGACACCTTAGCCAAGACACCTTAGCCAAGACACATTAGCCAAGACACCTTAGCCAAGACACATTAGCCAAGACACATTAGCCAAGACACCTTAGCCAAGACACCTTAGCCAAGACACATTAGCCAAGACACCTTAGCCAAGACACATAAGCCAAGACACATTAGCCAAGACACATTAGCCAAGACACCTTAGCCAAGACACCTTAGCCAAGACACCTTAGCCAAGACACATTAGCCAAGACACATAAGCCGAGACACCTTAGCCAAGACACCTTAGCCAAGACACCTTAGCCAAGACACATTAGCCAAGACACCTTAGCCAAAACACCTTAGCCAAGACACATTAGCCAAGACACCTTAGCAAAGACACCTTAGCCAAGACACCTTAGCCAAGACACCTTAGCCAAGACACATTAGCCAAGACACATTAGCCAAGACACCTTAGCCAAGACACATTAGCCAAGACACCTTAGCCAAGACACCTTAGCCAAGACACCTTAGCCAAGACACATTAGCCAAGACACATTAGCCGAGAAACCTTAGAAAAGACACCTTAGCCAAGACACCTTAGCCAAGACACATTATCCAAGACACATTAGCCGAGACACATTAGCCAAGACACCTTAGCCAAGACACCTTAGCCAAGACACATTAGCCAAGACACCTTAGCCAAGACACATTAGCCAAGACACATTAGCCAAGACACCTTAGCCAAGACACATTAGCCAAGACACCTTAGCCAAGACACATTAGCCAAGACACCTTAGCCAAGACACCTTAGCCAAGACACATTAGCCAAGACACCTTAGCCAAGACACCTAAGCCAAGACACCTTAGCCAAGACACCTTAGCCAAGACACCTTAGCCAAGACACCTTAGCCAAGACACATTAGCCAAGAAACATTAGCCAAGACACATTAGCCAAGACACATTAGCCAAGACACCTTAGCCAAGACACCTTAGCCAAGACACATTAGCCAAGACACCTTAGCCAAGACACATTAGCCAAGACACATTAGCCAAGACACATTAGCCAAGACACATTAGCCAAGACACCTTAGCCAAGACACATTAGCCAAGACACCTTAGCCAAGACACATTAGCCAAGACACCTTAGCCAATACACCTTAGCCAAGACACATTAGCCAAGACACATTAGCCAAGACACCTTAGCCAAGACACCTTAGCCAAGACACATTAGCCAAGACACCTTAGCCAAGACACATTAGCCAAGACACCTTAGCCAAGACACCTTAGCCAAGACACCTTAGCCAAGACACATTAGCCAAGACACCTTAGCCAAGACACCTTAGCCAAGACACCTTAGCCAAGACACCTTAGCCAAGACACATTAGCCAAGACACCTTAGCCAAGACACGTTAGCCAAGACACATTAGCCAAGACACATTAGCCAAGACACCTTAGCCAAGACACATTAGCCAAGACACCTTAGCCAAGACACATTAGCCAAGACACATTAGCCAAGACACATTAGCCAAGACACCTTAGCCAAGACACCTTAGCCAAGACACATTAGCCAAGACACCTTAGCCAAGACACATTAGCCAAGACACCTTAGCCAATACACCTTAGCCAAGACACATTAGCCAAGACACATTAGCCAAGACACCTTAGCCAAGACACCTTAGCCAAGACACATTAGCCAAGACACCTTAGCCAAGACACATTAGCCAAGACACCTTAGCCAAGACACCTTAGCCAAGACACCTTAGCCAAGACACATTAGCCAAGACACCTTAGCCAAGACACCTTAGCCAAGACACCTTAGCCAAGACACCTTAGCCAAGACACATTAGCCAAGACACCTTAGCCAAGACACGTTAGCCAAGACACATTAGCCAAGACACAATAGCCAAGACACCTTAGCCAAGACACATTAGCCAAGACACCTTAGCCAAGACACATTAGCCAAGACACATTAGCCGAGACACATTAGCCAAGACACCTTAGCCAAGACACATTAGCCAAGACACCTTAGCCAAGACACATTATCCAAGACACATTAGCCAAGACACCTTAGCCAAGACACCTTAGCCAAGACACCTTAGCCAAGACACCTTAGCCAAGACACCTTAGCCAAGACACATTAGCCAAGACACCTTAGCCAAGACACGTTAGCCAAGACACATTAGCCAAGACACATTAGCCAAGACACATTATCCAAGACACATTAGCCAAGACACCTTAGCCAAGACACCTTAGCCAAGACACATTAGCCAAGACACATTAGCCAAGACACCTTAGCCAAGACACCTTAGCCAAGACACATTAGCCGAGAAACCTTAGCCAAGACACCTTAGCCAAGACACCTTAGCCAAGACACATTATCCAAGACACATTAGCCGAGACACATTAGCCAAGACACCTTAGCCAAGACACATTAGCCAAGACACATTAGCCAAGACACATTAGCCAAGACACATTAGCCAAGACACATTAGCCAAGACACATTAGCCAAGACACATTAGCGAAGACACCTTAGCCAAGACACATTAGCCATGACACATTAGCCAAGACACATTAGCCAAGACACCTTAGCCGTGACACATTAGCCAAGACACCTTAGCCAAGACACATTAACCAAGACACATTAGCCAAGACACCTTAGCCAAGACACATTAGCCAAGACACATTAGCCAAGACACATTAGCCGAGACACATTAGCCAAGACACCTTAGCCAAGACACCTTAGCCAAGACACATTAGCCAAGACACATTAGCCAAGACACCTTAGCCAAGACACATTAGCCAAGACACATTAGCCAAGACACATTAGCCAAGACACAATAGCCAAGACACATTAGCCAAGACACCTTAGCCAAGACACCTTAGCCAAGACACCTTAGCCAAGACACCTTAGCCAAGACTCCTTAGCCAAGACACCTTAGCCAAGACACCTTAGCCAAGACACATTAGCCAAGACACATTAGCCAAGACACATTAGCCAAGACACCTTAGCCAAGACACATTAGCCAAGACACATTAGCAAAGACACCTTAGCCAAGACACATTAGCCAAGACACCTTAGCCAAGACACCTTAGCCAAGACTCCTTAGCCAAGACACATTAGCCAAGACACATTAGCCAAGACACCTTAGCCAAGACACCTTAGCCAAGACACATTAGCCAAGACACATTAGCCAAGACACATTAGCCAAGACACATTAGCCAAGACACCTTAGCCAAGACACATTAGCCAAGACACATTAGCCGAGACACATTAGCCAAGACACCTTAGCCAAGACACATTAGCCAAGACACATTAGCCAAGACACCTTAGCCAAGACACCTTAGCCAAGACACATTAGCCAAGACACATTAGCCAAGACACTTTAGCCGAGACACATTAGTCAAGACACATTAGCCAAGACACATTAGCGAAGACACCTTAGCCAAGACACATTAGCCAAGACACATTAGCCAAGACACCTTAGCCAAGACACATTAGCCAAGACACATTAGCCAAGACACCTTAGCCAAGACACATTAGCCAAGACACATTAGCCAAGACACCTTAGCCAAGACACCTTAGCCAAGACACATTAGCCAAGACACATTAGCCAAGACACATTAGCCAAGACACATTAGCCAAGACACCTTAGCCAAGACACATTAGCCAAGACACATTAGCCGAGACACATTAGCCAAGACACCTTAGCCAAGACACATTAGCCAAGACACATTAGCCAAGACACCTTAGCCAAGACACATTAGCCAAGACACATTAGCCAAGACACATTAGCCAAGACACAATAGCCAAGACACATTAGCCAAGACACCTTAGCCAAGACACATTAGCCAAGACACATAAGCCAAGACACATTAGCCAAGACACCTTAGCCAAGACACCTTAGCCAAGACACCTTAGCCAAGACACCTTAGCCAAGACACCTTAGCCAAGACACATTAACCAAGACACATTAGCCAAGACACCTTAGCCAAGACACATTAGCCAAGACACATTAGCCGAGACACCTTAGCCAAGACACATTACCCAAGACACATTAGCCAAGACACATTAGCCAAGACACCTTAGCCAAGACACCTTAGCCAAGACACCTTAGCCAAGACACCTTAGCCAAGACTCCTTAGCCAAGACACCTTAGCCAAGACACATTAACCAAGACACATTAGCCAAGACACCTTAGCCAAGACACATTAGCCAAGACACATTAGCCAAGACACATTACCCAAGACACATTAGCCAAGACACATTAGCCAAGACACCTTAGCCAAGACACCTTAGCCAAGACACCTTAGCCAAGACACCTTAGCCAAGACTCCTTAGCCAAGACATCTTAGCCAAGACACCTTAGCCAAGACACATTAGCCAAGACACTTTAGCCGAGACACATTAGTCAAGACACTTTAGCCGAGACACATTAGTCAAGACACATTAGCCAAGACACATTAGCCAAGACACATTAGCCAAGACACCTTAGCCAAGACACATTAGCCAAGACACATTAGCCAAGACACCTTAGCCAAGACACATTAGCCAAGACACATTAGCCAAGACACCTTAGCCAAGACACCTTAGCCAAGACACATTAGCCAAGACACATTAGCCAAGACACATTAGCCAAGACACATTAGCCAAGACACCTTAGCCAAGACACATTAGCCAAGACACATTAGCCGAGACACATTAGCCAAGACACCTTAGCCAAGACACATTAGCCAAGACACATTAGCCAAGACACCTTAGCCAAGACACATTAGCCAAGACACATTAGCCAAGACACATTAGCCAAGACACAATAGCCAAGACACATTAGCCAAGACACCTTAGCCAAGACACATTAGCGAAGACACCTTAGCCAAGACACATTAGCCAAGACACATTAGCCAAGACACATTAGCCAAGACACCTTAGCCAAGACACATTAGCCAAGACACATTAGCCAAGACACCTTAGCCAAGACACATTAGCCAAGACACATTAGCCAAGACACATTAGCCAAGACACCTTAGCCAAGACACATTAGCCAAGACACATTAGCCAAGACACCTTAGCCAAGACACCTTAGCCAAGACACATTAGCCAAGACACATTAGCCAAGACACCTTAGCCAAGACACATTAGCCAAGACACCTTAGCCAAGACACATTAGCCAAGACACATTAGCCGAGACACATTAGCCAAGACACCTTAGCCAAGACACATTAGCCAAGACACATTAGCCAAGACACCTTAGCCAAGACACATTAGCCAAGACACATTAGCCAAGACACATTAGCCAAGACACATTAGCCAAGACACAATAGCCAAGACACATTAGCCAAGACACCTTAGCCAAGACACATTAGCCAAGACACATAAGCCAAGACACATTAGCCAAGACACCTTAGCCAAGACACCTTAGCCAAGACACCTTAGCCAAGACACCTTAGCCAAGACACCTTAGCCAAGACACATTAACCAAGACACATTAGCCAAGACACATTAGCCAAGACACAATAGCCAAGACACATTAGCCAAGACACCTTAGCCAAGACACATTAGCCAAGACACATAAGCCAAGACACATTAGCCAAGACACCTTAGCCAAGACACCTTAGCCAAGACACCTTAGCCAAGACACCTTAGCCAAGACACCTTAGCCAAGACACATTAACAAAGACACATTAGCCAAGACACCTTAGCCAAGACACATTAGCCAAGACACATTAGCCGAGACACCTTAGCCAAGACACATTACCCAAGACACATTAGCCAAGACACATTAGCCAAGACACCTTAGCCAAGACACCTTAGCCAAGACACCTTAGCCAAGACACCTTAGCCAAGACTCCTTAGCCAAGACATCTTAGCCAAGACACCTTAGCCAAGACACATTAGCCAAGACACTTTAGCCGAGACACATTAGTCAAGACACATTAGCCAAGACACATTAGCGAAGACACCTTAGCCAAGACACATTAGCCAAGACACATTAGCCAAGACACCTTAGCCAAGACACATTAGCCAAGACACATTAGCCAAGACACCTTAGCCAAGACACATTAGCCAAGACACATTAGCCAAGACACCTTAGCCAAGACACCTTAGCCAAGACACATTAGCCAAGACACATTAGCCAAGACACATTAGCCAAGACACATTAGCCAAGACACCTTAGCCAAGACACATTAGCCAAGACACATTAGCCGAGACACATTAGCCAAGACACCTTAGCCAAGACACATTAGCCAAGACACATTAGCCAAGACACCTTAGCCAAGACACATTAGCCAAGACACATTAGCCAAGACACATTAGCCAAGACACAATAGCCAAGACACATTAGCCAAGACACCTTAGCCAAGACACATTAGCGAAGACACCTTAGCGAAGACACATTAGCCAGGACACATTAGCCAAGACACCTTAGCCAAGACACATTAGCCAAGACACATTAGCCAAGACACCTTAGCCAAGACACATTAGCCAAGACACATTAGCCAAGACACAATAGCCAAGACACATTAGCCATAACACATTAGCCAAGACACCTTAGCCAAGACACATTAGCCAAGACACATTAGCCAAGACACCTTAGCCAAGACACATTAGCCAAGACACATTAGCCAAGACACATTAGCCAAGACACCTTAGCCAAGACACCTTAGCCAAGACACCTTAGCCAAGACACATTAGCCAAGACACATTAGCCAAGACACATTAGCCAAGACACCTTAGCCAAGACACCTTAGCCAAGACACATTAGCCAAGACACATTAGCCAAGACACATTAGCCAAGACACCTTAACCATGACACATAAGCCAAGACACATTAGCCAAGACACCTTAGCCAAGACACCTTAGCCTAGACACATTAGCCAAGACACATTAGCCAAGACACCTTAGCCGAGACACATTAGCCAAGACACATAAGCCAAGACACATTAGCCAAGACACCTTAGCCAAGACACCTTAGCCAAGACACCTTAGCCAAGACACCTTAGCCAAGACACCTTAGCCAAGACACATTAACCAAGACACATTAGCCAAGACACATTGGCCGACACATTACCCAAGACACATTAGCCAAGACACATTAGCCAAGACACCTTAGCCAAGACACCTTAGCCAAGACACCTTAGCCAAGACACCTTAGCCAAGACTCCTTAGCCAAGACATCTTAGCCAAGACACCTTAGCCAAGACACATTAGCCAAGACACTTTAGCCGAGACACATTAGTCAAGACACATTAGCCAAGACACATTAGCGAAGACACCTTAGCCAAGACACATTAGCCAAGACACATTAGCCAAGACACCTTAGCCAAGACACATTAGCCAAGACACATTAGCCAAGACACATTAGCCAAGACACATTAGCCAAGACACCTTAGCCAAGACACCTTAGCCAAGACACATTAGCCAAGACACATTAGCCAAGACACATTAGCCAAGACACATTAGCCAAGACACCTTAGCCAAGACACCTTAGCCAAGACACATTAGCCGAGACACATTAGCCAAGACACCTTAGCCAAGACACATTAGCCAAGACACATTAGCCAAGACACCTTAGCCAAGACACATTAGCCAAGACACATTAGCCAAGACACATTAGCCAAGACACATTAGCCAAGACACATTAGCCAAGACACATTAGCCAAGACACCTAAGCCAAGACACATTAGCGAAGACACCTTAGCGAAGACACATTAGCCAAGACACATTAGCCAAGACACCTTAGCCAAGACACATTAGCCAAGACACATTAGCCAAGACACCTTAGCCAAGACACATTAGCCAAAACACATTAGCCAAGACACATTAGCCAAGACACATTAGCCAAGACACCTTAGCCAAGACACATTAGCCAAGACACATTAGCAAAGACACCTTAGCCAAGACACATTAGCCAAGACACATTAGCCAAGACACCTTAGCCATGACACCTTAGCCAAGACACATTAGCCAAGACACATTAGCCAAGACACATTAGCCAAGACACCTTAGCCGTGACACATTAGCCAAGACACCTTAGCCAAGACACATTAGCCAAGACACATTAGCCAAGACACATTAGCCAAGACACATTAGCCAAGACACCTTAGCCAAGACACATTAGCCAAGACACATTAGCCAAGACACCTTAGCCAAGACACATTAGCGAAGACACCTTAGCCAAGACACATTAGCAAAGACAAATTAGCCAAGACACATTAGCCAAGACACCTTAGCCAAGACACATTAGCCAAGACACCTTAGCCAAGACACCTTAGCCAAGACACATTAGCCAAGACACATTAGCCAAGACACCTTAGCCAAGACACCTTAGCCAAGACACATTAGCGAAGACACCTTAGCCAAGACACATTAGCCAAGACACATTAGCCAAGACACCTTAGCCAAGACTCCTTAGCCAAGACACATTAGCCAAGACACCTTAGCCAAGACACATTAGCCAAGACACATTAGCCAAGACACATTAGCCAAGACACCTTAGCCAAGACACCTTAGCCAAGACACATAAGCCAAGACACCTTAGCCAAGACACATTAGCCAAGACACCTTAGCCAAGACACATTAGCGAAGACACCTTAGCCAAGACACATTAGCCAAGACACATTACCCAAGACACATTAGCCAAGACACCTTAGCCAAGACACCTTAGCCAAGACACCTTAGCCAAGACACCTTAGCCAAGACACATTAGCCAAGACACATTAGCCAAGACACCTTAGCCAAGACACATTAGCCAAGACACCTTAGCCAAGACACATTAGCCAAGACACATTATCCAAGACACCTTAGCCAAGACACATTAGCCAAGACACATTAGCCAAGACACCTTAGCCAAGACACATTAGCCAAGACACATTAGCCAAGACACATAAGCCAAGACACCTTAGCTAAGACACCTTAGCCAAGACACATTGGCCAAGACACATTAGCCAAGACACATTAGCCAAGACACCTTAGCCATGACACCTTAGTCAAGACACCTTAGCCAAGACACCTTAGCCAAGACACATTAGCCAAGACACCTTACCCAAGACACCTTAGCCAAGACACATTAGCCAAGACACATTAGCCAAGACACATTAGCCAAGACACCTTAGCCAAGACACCTTAGCCAAGACACCTTAGCCAAGACACCTTAGCCAAGACACATTAGCCAAGACACATTAGCCGAGACACATTAGCCAAGACACCTTAGCTAAGACACCTTAGCCAAGACACATTAGCCAAGACACCTTAGCCAAGACACATTAGCCAAGACACATTAGCCAAGACACATTAACCGAGACACATTAGCCAAGACACATTAACCAAGACACATTAGCCAAGACACATTCTCCGACACATTAGCCAAGACACATTAGCCAAGACACCTTAGCCAAGACACCTTAGCCAAGACACATTAGCCAATACACATAAGCCAAGACACCTTATCCAAGACACCTTAGCCAAGACACCTTAGCCAAGACACATTAGCCAAGACACATTAGCCAAGACACCTTAGCCAAGACACATTAGCCAGGACACATTAGCCAAGACACATTAGCCAAGACACCTTAGCCAAGACACCTTAGCCAAGACACATTAGCCAAGACACATTAGCCGAGACACATTAGCCAAGACACCTTAGCTAAGACACCTTAGCCAAGACACATTAGCCAAGACACCTTAGCCAAGACACATTAGCCAAGACACACTAGCCAAGACACATTAGCCAAGACACCTTAGCCAAGACACATTAGCCAAGACACCTTAGCCATGACACATTAGCCAAGACACCTTAGCCGAGACACATTAGCCAAGACACCTTAGCCAAGACACCTTAGCCAAGACACCTTAGCCAAGACACCTTAGCCAAGACACCTTAGCCAAGACACCTTAGCCAAGACACATTAGCCAAGACACATTAGCCAAGACACATTAGCCAAGACACGTTAAACAAGACACATTAGCCAAGACACATTGGCCGACACATTAGCCAAGACACATTAGCCAAGACACATTAGCCAAGACACATTAGCCAAGACACCTTAGCCAAGACACCTTAGCCAAGACACATTAGCCAAGACACATTAGCCAAGACACCTTAGCCAAGACACCTTAGCCAAGACACATTAGCCAAGACACATTATCCGAGACACCTTAGCCAAGACACCTTATCCAAGACACCTTAGCCAAGACACTTTAGCCAAGACACATTTGCCAAGACACCTTAGCCAAGACACCTTAGCCAAGACACCTTAGCCAAGACACCTTAGCCAAGACACATTAGCCGAGACACCTTAGCCAAGACACCTTAGCCAAGACACCTTAGCCAAGACACCTTAGCCAAGACACCTTAGCCAAGACACATTAGCCGAGACACATTAGCTAAGACACCTTAGCCAAGACACATTAGCCAAGACACCTTAGCCAAGACGCATTAGCCGAGACACCTTAGCCAAGACACCTTAGCCAAGACACCTTAGCCAAGACACATTAACCAAGACACATTAGCCAAGACACATTGGCCGACACATTAGCCAAGATACATTAACCAAGACACATAAGCCAAGACACCTTAGCCAAGACACCTTAGCCAAGACACCTTAGCCAAGACACCTTAGCCAAGACACATTAGCCAAGACACTTTAGCCGAGACACATTAGCAGGGACACATTAGCCAAGACACATTAGCGAAGACACCTTAGCCAAGACACATTAGCCAAGACACATTAGCCAAGACACCTTAGCCAAGACACCTTAGCCAAGACACATTAGCCAAGACACCTTAGCCAAGACACATTAGCCAAGACACCTTAGCCAAGACACATTAGCCGAGACACCTTAGCCAAGACACCTTAGCCAAGACACCTTAGCCAAGACACATTAGCCAAGTTACCTTAGCCAAGACACCTTAGCCAAGACACCTTAGCCAAGACACCTTAGCCAAGACACATTAGCCAAGACACCTTAGCCAAGACACATTAACCAAGACACATTAGCCAAGACACATTGGCCGACACATTACCCAAGACACATTAGCCAAGACACATTAGCCAAGACACCTTAGCCAAGACACCTTAGCCAAGACACCTTAGCCAAGACTCCTTAGCCAAGACATCTTAGCCAAGACACCTTAGCCAAGACACATTAGCCAAGACACTTTAGCCGAGACACATTAGCCAAGACACATTAGCCAAGACACATTAGCCAAGACACATTAGCCAAGACACCTTAGCCAAGACACATTAGCCAAGACACATTAGCCAAGACACATTAGCCAAGACACATTAGCCAAGACACCTTAGCCAAGACACCTTAGCCAAGACACATTAGCCGAGACACATTAGCCAAGACACCTTAGCCAAGACACATTAGCCAAGACACATTAGCCAAGACACCTTAGCCAAGACACATTAGCCAAGACACATTAGCCAAGACACCTTAGCCAAGACACATTAGCCGAGACACATTAGCCAAGACACATTAGCCAAGACACATTAGCCAAGACACATTAGCCAAGACACATTAGCCAAGACACATTAGCCAAGACACCTTAGCCAAGACACATTAGCCAAGACACATTAGCCAAGACACCTTATCCAAGACACATTAGCCAAGACACATTAGCCAAGACACCTTAGCCAAGACACCTTAGCCAAGACACCTTAGCCAAGACACCTTAGCCAAGACGCATTAGCCAAGACACATTAGCCAAGACACATTAGCCAAGACACATTAGCCAAGACACCTTAGCCAAGACACGTTAAACAAGACACATTAGCCAAGACACATTGGCCGACACATTAGCCAAGACACATTAGCCAAGACACATTAGCCAAGACACCTTAGCCAAGACACCTTAGCCAAGACACATTAGCCAAGACACATTAGCCAAGACACCTTAGCCAAGACACCTTAGCCAAGACACATTAGCCAAGACACATTATCCGAGACACCTTAGCCAAGACACCTTATCCAAGACACCTTAGCCAAGACACTTTAGCCAAGACACATTTGCCAAGACACCTTAGCCAAGACACCTTAGCCAAGACACCTTAGCCAAGACACCTTAGCCAAGACACATTAGCCGAGACACCTTAGCCAAGACACCTTAGCCAAGACACCTTAGCCAAGACACCTTAGCCAAGACACCTTAGCCAAGACACATTAGCCGACACATTAGCTAAGACACCTTAGCCAAGACACATTAGCCAAGACACCTTAGCCAAGACGCATTAGCCAAATCACATTAGCCATGACACATTAGCCAAGACACATTAGCCAAGACACCTTAGCCAAGACACATTAGCCAAGACACATTAGCCAAGACACCTTAGCTAAGACACCTTAGCCAAGACACATTGGCCAAGACACATTAGCCAAGACACATTAGCCAAGACACCTTAGCCATTACACTTTTGTCAAGACACATTAGCCAAGACACATTAGCCAAGACACATTAGCCAAGACACCTTAGCCAAGACACCTTAGCCAAGACACCTTAGCCAAGACACATTAGCCAAGACACATTAGCCAAGACACATTAGCCAAGACACCTTAGCCAAGACACCTTAGCCATTACACTTTTGTCAAGACACATTAGCCAAGACACCTTAGCCAAGACACATTAGCCAAGACACATTAGCCAAGACAGATTCTCCGACACATTAGCCAAGACACATTAGCCAAGACACCTTAGCCAAGACACCTTAGCCAAGACACATTAGCCAATACACATAAGCCAAGACACTTTAGCCAAGACACCTTAGCCAAGACACCTTAGCCAAGACACCTTAGTCAAGACACATTAGCCAAGACACCTTAGCCAAGACACCTTAGCCAAGACACCTTAGCCAAGACACATTAGCCAAGACACATTAACCAAGACACATTAACCAAGACACATTAGCCAAGACACATTCTCCGACACATTAGCCAAGACACATTAGCCAAGACACCTTAGCCAAGACACCTTAGCCAAGACACATTAGCCAATACACATAAGCCAAGACACCTTATCCAAGACACCTTAGCCAAGACACCTTAGCCAAGACACCTTAGCCAAGACACATTAGCCAAGACACCTTAGCCAAAACACCTTAGCCAAGACACATTAGCCAAGACACATTAGCCAAGACACATTAGCCAAGACACCTTAGCCAAGACACATTAGCCAAGACACATTAGCCAAGACACATTAGCCGAGACACATTAGCCAAGACACCTTAGCTAAGACACCTTAGCCAAGACACATTAGCCAAGACACCTTAGCCAAGACACATTAGCCAAGACACACTAGCCAAGACACATTAGCCAAGACACATTAGCCAAGACACATTAGCCAAGACACCTTAGCCAAGACACCTTAGCCAAGACACATTAGCCAAGACACATTAGCCGAGACACATTAGCCAAGACACCTTAGCTAAGACACCTTAGCCAAGACACATTAGCCAAGACACCTTAGCCAAGACACATTAGCCAAGACACACTAGCCAAGACACATTAGCCAAGACACCTTAGCCAAGACACATTAGCCAAGACACCTTAGCCATGACACATTAGCCAAGACACCTTAGCCGAGACACATTAGCCAAGACACCTTAGCCAAGACACCTTAGCCAAGACACCTTAGCCAAGACACCTTAGCCAAGACACCTTAGCCAAGACGCATTAGCCAAGACACATTAGCCAAGACACATTAGCCAAGACACATTAGCCAAGACACCTTAGCCAAGACACGTTAAACAAGACACATTAGCCAAGACACATTGGCCGACACATTAGCCAAGACACATTAGCCAAGACACATTAGCCAAGACACATTAGCCAAGACACCTTAGCCAAGACACCTTAGCCAAGACACATTAGCCAAGACACATTATCCGAGACACCTTAGCCAAGACACCTTATCCAAGACACCTTAGCCAAGACACTTTAGCCAAGACACATTTGCCAAGACACCTTAGCCAAGACACCTTAGCCAAGACACCTTAGCCAAGACACCTTAGCCAAGACACATTAGCCGAGACACCTTAGCCAAGACACCTTAGCCAAGACACCTTAGCCAAGACACCTTAGCCAAGACACCTTAGCCAAGACACATTAGCCGAGACACATTAGCTAAGACACCTTAGCCAAGACACATTAGCCAAGACACCTTAGCCAAGACGCATTAGCCAAATCACATTAGCCATGACACATTAGCCAAGACAGATTAGCCAAGACACATTAGCCAAGACACCTTAGCCAAGACACCTTAGCCAAGACACCTTAGCCAAGACACATTAACCAAGACACATTAGCCAAGACACATTGGCCGACACATTAGCCAAGATACATTAACCAAGACACATAAGCCAAGACACCTTAGCCAAGACACCTTAGCCTAGACACCTTAGCCAAGACACCTTAGCCAAGACACATTAGCCAAGACACTTTAGCCGAGACACATTAGCAGGGACACATTAGCCAAGACACATTAGCGAAGACACCTTAGCCAAGACACATTAGCCAAGACACATTAGCCAAGACACCTTAGCCAAGACACCTTAGCCAAGACACATTAGCCAAGACACCTTAGCCAAGACACATTAGCCAAGACACCTTAGCCAAGACACATTAGCCGAGACACCTTAGCCAAGACACCTTAGCCAAGACACCTTGGCCAAGACACATTAGCCAAGTTACCTTAGCCAAGACACCTTAGCCAAGACACCTTAGCCAAGACACCTTAGCCAAGACACATTAGCCAAGACACCTTAGCCAAGACACATTAATCAAGACACATTAGCCAAGACACATTGGCCGACACATTACCCAAGACACATTAGCCAAGACACATTAGCCAAGACACCTTAGCCAAGACACCTTAGCCAAGACACCTTAGCCAAGACTCCTTAGCCAAGACATCTTAGCCAAGACACCTTAGCCAAGACACATTAGCCAAGACACTTTAGCCGAGACACATTAGCCAAGACACATTAGCCAAGACACATTAGCCAAGACACATTAGCCAAGACACCTTAGCCAAGACACATTAGCCAAGACACATTAGCCAAGACACATTAGCCAAGACACATTAGCCAAGACACCTTAGCCAAGACACCTTAGCCAAGACACATTAGCCGAGACACATTAGCCAAGACACCTTAGCCAAGACACATTAGCCAAGACACATTAGCCAAGACACCTTAGCCAAGACACATTAGCCAAGACACATTAGCCAAGACACATTAGCCAAGACACATTAGCGAAGACACATTAGCCAAGACACATTAGCGAAGACACCTTAGCCAAGACACATTAGCCAAGACACCTTAGCCAAGACACCTTAGCCAAGACACATTAGCCAAGACACATTAGCCAAGACACCTTAGCCAAGACACATTAGCCGAGACACATTAGCCAAGACACATTAGCCAAGACACATTAGCCAAGACACATTAGCCAAGACACATTAGCCAAGACACCTTAGCCAAGACACATTAGCCAAGACACATTAACCAAGACACCTTAGCCAAGACACATTAGCCAAGACACATTAGCCAAGACACATTAGCCAAGACACATTAGCCAAGACACATTAGACAAGACACCTTAGCCAAGACACATTAGCCAAGACACATTAGCTAAGACACCTTAGCCAAGACACATTAGCGAAGACACCTTAGCCAAGACACATTAGCAAAGACACATTAGCCAAGACACATTAGCCAAGACACCTTAGCCAAGACACATTAGCCAAGACACCTTAGCCAAGACACCTTAGCCAAGACACATTAGCCAAGACACCTTAGCCAAGACACATTAGCCAAGACACCTTAGCCAAGACACATTAGCAAAGACACATTAGCCAAGACACATTAGCCAAGACACCTTAGCCAAGACACATTAGCCAAGACACCTTAGCCAAGACACCTTAGCCAAGACACCTTAGCCAAGACACATTAGCCAAGACACCTTAGCCAAGACACATTAGCCAAGACACCTTAGCCAAGACACATTAGCGAAGACACCTTAGCCAAGACACATTAGCCAAGACACATTAGCCAAGACACCTTAGCCAAGACACATTAGCCAAGACACATTAGCCAAGACACCTTAGCCAAGACACATTAGCCAAGACACATTAGCCAAGACACATTAGCCAAGACACCTTAGCCAAGACACCTTAGCCAAGACACATTAGCCAAGACACATTAGCCAAGACACCTTAGCCAAGACACATTAGCGAAGACACCTTAGCCTAGACACATTAGCCAAGACACATTACCCAAGACACATTAGCCAAGACACCTTAGCCAAGACACATTAGCCAAGACACATTAGCCAAGACACCTTAGCCAAGACACATTAGCCAAGACACCTTAGCCAAGACACATTAGCCAAGACACCTTAGCCAAGACGCATTAGCCAAGACACATTAGCCAAGACACATTAGCCAAAACACATTAGCCAAGACACCTTAGCCAAGACACATTAGCCAAGACACATTAGCCAAGACACATTAGCCAAGACAACTTAGCCAAGACACATTAGCCATTACACTTTTGTCAAGACACATTAGCCAAGACACCTTAGCCAAGACACATTAGCCAAGACACATTGGCCAAGACACATTAGCCAAGACACTTTAGCCAAGACACCTTAGCCATTACACTTTTGTCAAGACACATTAGCCAAGACACATTAGCCAAGACACATTAGCCAAGACACCTTAGCCAAGACACCTTAGCCAAGACACCTTAGCCAAGACACATTAGCCAAGACACATTAGCCAAGACACATTAGCCAAGACAACTTAGCCAAGACACATTAGCCATTACACTTTTGTCAAGACACATTAGCCAAGACACCTTAGCCAAGACACATTAGCCAAGACACATTAGCCAAGACAGATTCTCCGACACATTAGCCAAGACACATTAGCCAAGACACCTTAGCCAAGACACCTTAGCCAAGACACATTAGCCAATACACTTTAGCGAAGACACCTTAGCCAAGACACCTTAGCCAAGACACCTTAGCCAAGACACATTAGCCAAGACACATTAGCCAAGACACCTTAGCCAAGACACCATAGCCAAGACACCTTAGCCAAGACACATTAGCCAAGACACATTAGCCGAGACACATTAGCCAAGACACCTTAGCTAAGACACCTTAGCCAAGACACATTAGCCAAGACACCTTAGCCAAGACACATTAGCCAAGACACATTAGCCAAGACACATTAGCCAAGACACCTTAGCCAAGACACATTAGCCAAGACACCTTAGCCAAGACACCTTAGCCAAGACACCTTAGCCAAGACACCTTAGCCAAGACACCTTAGCCAAGACGCATTAGCCAAGACACATTAGCCAAGACACATTAGCCAAAACACATTAGCCAAGACACCTTAGCCAAGACACGTTAGCAAGACACATTAGCCAAGACACATTGGCCGACACATTAGCCAAGACACATTAGCCAAGACACATTAGCCAAGACACCTTAGCCAAGACACCTTAGCCACGGCACATTAGCCAAGACACATTAGCCAAGACACCTTAGCCAAGACACCTTAGCCTAGACATATTAGCCAAGATACATTATCCGAGACACCTTAGCCAAGACACCTTAGCCAAGACACCTTAGCCAAGACACTTTAGCCAAGACACATTAGCCAAGACACCTTAGCCAAGACACCTTAGCCAAGACACTTTAGCCAAGACACCTTAGCCAAGACACATTAGCCGAGACACCTTAGCCAAGACACCTTAGCCAAGACACCTTAGCCAAGACACATTAGCCGAGACACATTAGCCAAGACACCTTAGCCAAGACACATTAGCCAAGACACCTTAGCCAAGACGCATTAGCCAAGGCACATTAGCCAAGACACATTAGCCAAGACACATTAGCCAAGACACCTTAGCCAAGACACATTAGCCAAGACACATTAGCCAAGACACCTTAGCCAAGACACATTAACCAAGACACATTAGCCAAGACACCTTAGCCAAGACACCTTAGCCAAGACACCTTAGCCAAGACTCCTTAGCCAAGACACATTAGCCAAGCCACATTAGCCAAGACACATTAGCCAAGACACTTTAGCCGAGACACATTAACAGAGACACATTAGCCAAGACACATTAGCGAAGACACCTTAGCCAAGACACATTAGCCAAGACACATTAGCCAAGACACATTAGCCAAGACACATTAGCGAAGACACATTAGCCAAGACACTGTTAAGCTCCTTCTACACGTCTGCTACTTGTACTAAATGTACTAAATGAGTGCGCGTGGAAAAAATGAGTGAGCACGACACAAGCCAATCAAATGCAGGCTTGGGCACGGCGCTGAAGGACTTCTTCCGTAAGAGCAGCAAGACTGTACGCTCACCCCCTAGTGGGAACGTACAGAACAATGAAGCTGATTGCAGAGAAGAAGAAGTAGTGGCAGGTAAGGAAGTTACTGCCAGTTATGCAGGAGTGGCGAAAAATATCGCCTGCAGCCAGGGAGCCGGAACGGGGTGTGATGAAACCCAACCAGCGGCGGAAACGGGTGGTTCCATGCAAGTAGGCAGAAGTAAGCTGAAAGAAGCCCTGGAGACAGCGAGGGAGTTGCATCTCTACACCAAAGACCGCAACAATGTTCACGCACCCATCAAGAGGATGTCGGTCAAAATATTATCCGATCTCAGCAGCGTGGAACGCGAACTACTTACATGGAAGATGCGAGCAGAACGAGCAGAAAAGCTGCTTAGCGAGGCTAGGTCGAGTTGTAGCGAGACGGTGACACCACTGACGCAAACCGCGGGTTCATCTAAACGGGGGAGAAGTGCGATAACCCCGGAAGCTGTACCATTGATGCAGAAGAAGCCTAAAAGTGACGCTTCGGGGAACCTCGTAACCGAAACTCCCATAACCGAAACGTCCGACGAACTGCCGTGGACCACCATCGTTAAGCGGAGGCAGCAAGAGCCCAAGAAGACGACTACCGAGCAAGCGGGTAAGGCAGCAGTCCTGCCAAAGATGGCCTCTCAAACGCGCCATAAAACGGAAGCGATAGTAGCGGGGCTCAAAGAAAAGGAGTCGTACGCCGACATTCTGCGAAGGGTGAAGGCGGATCCGAAACTGCAATCGCTTGGGAAGCAAGTTTCCAAGGTTAGACGCACGAGGGAGGGAAACCTGATTTTCGAGCTGAAGCGAGACGATGCAGTAAGCGGTAGCGACTTTAAAGACCTGCTGCAGGATTCCGTGGGAGAAGCCGGTCAGGTCACAGTGCGAGGAAATGTTGCGACGCTTGAAATTCGCGACATAGACGAGGTGACAAGCCTGGAAGATGTTGAAAGCGCGCTTAAAGCGAGATTCGAGCTCGGTACTACTCGTCTCGACATCAACATAAAGCCGGCATTCAACGGAACGCAGACAGCCTGCATAAAAATGGCAGCCAAGCAAGCGCTGCTTATAGCGTCAGCGAGAGAGGTAGAAATTGACTGGTCAATTTGCCGAATCCGCATTCTGCCACAATCGCGAAGGTGTTTCCGCTGCTGGGAATACAACCATGTGCAGCGAGACTGCAAGGGACCGGATAGGAGAAACAACTGTCTGCGGTGCGGCGAGGAGGGCCACCAGGCTCGCACGTGCACCAAACCGGCAGTATGCCTAGTATGTGCTCCAGGCAACAATGCTCACCAGGTCGGAGGAACGTATTGTCCAGCAGCCCAGAAAGCATGGAGATAGTGCAAGTAAACCTGAATCACTGCGAGGCTGCACAAGATCTTTTGTGTCAGGTAGTGGTTGAGGAAAAGGGCGATGTGGTCATTCTGTCGGAGCCGTATCAAGCACCGAAAGACGGCAGCAACAACTGGGTTTCGGACAAAACAGGCAAGGCTGCAATCTGGGCTGCGGGAAGATTCCCGATTCAGAGAGTGGTCTCCTGTACATTCGAGGGTTTCGTGATCGCCGAAGTAAACGGAGTGTGCATCTGCAGCAGCTACGCACCGCCAAGCTGGGAGCTGAAAAGGTTCAACGAGATGTTGGACAACCTAGTCGCTGAACTCAGTGGGATTAGCGACGTGGTCATCGCCGGAGACTTTAACGCATGGGCCGTTGAATGGGGGAGCATTCGCACGAACAACAGGGGGGAAGCGATACTGGAGAGTTTCGCCCGGCTGAACGTTGTCCTGGGAAACGTTGGCTCCACTCCTACATTCAGCAGGAACGACAGGACGTCGATTATCGACATTACGTTCTGTAGTCCCGTCCTGGCGCAACACCTAAACTGGCGAGTGAGCGATGCGTATACCCTGAGCGATCATCGAGTTGTCCGGTATAGCATCGGGAAAAAGCGCATAACACTGCAGGTTCCGTCAAACAAAATGCGAGGCTGGAAAACCCGGATGTTCAACAAAGAACTTTTCTTGGAAGCGCTTAACTTCGGCGATTTTGGAATAGTTCGAAATGCTCCAGATCTTGTAGCTGCTCTGTCCACGGCGTGTGATGCCACGATGCCCCGTAGAAAGCCACCCCGTCATTCCCGTACTCCTGCCTACTGGTGGGACTCTACCATCGCGAAGTTCCGGTCTGATTGCTTGGCAGCCCGCAGAAAAATGCAACGTGAGAGGTGTCCGAAACGAAAACTGCAGCTGAGAGACGCCTACGTTACGGCTAGGTCGGTCTTAAAGAGAGAGATTAAGTCGAGCAAACGGCGTTACTTTCTTCAATTATGCGCAGCAGTCGCTCGGAAGCCATGGGGTTCTGCTTTCAAGGAGCTGATGGGGAAAGGCAGAACACATGAACCCGTCGAGCGTTGCCCTGTTGTGCTTAAAAGCATCATCGAAAGATTGTTCCCGACGCACAACCCTCCGGTACTAAACCCAGCGTTCACAGTCCCGGAGTCCGAACCTGAGCCGATTACAGTCGACGAGATCCTCAGGATCGCTGACCGCCTCAAACCAGGAAAAGCACCCGGGCCGGATGGACTTCCTAACGAGGCAGTCATGGTGGCCATGAAAGCGTATCCGGCAGTGTTCCAAACCGTGCTGCAGACCACTCTCCTGTCTGGGCAGTTCCCGTCGTTGTGGAAGAAGCAAAAGCTGGTTCTAATACCAAAGCCGGGCAAGCCACCGGGTGACCCGTCAGCCTTCAGGCCGTTGGGTCTCATCGACACCATGGCTAAGGTTCAGGAGATGACGCTTCTGGATCGTTTGGTTCAATACACGGAAGGCGAACACGGACTTTCTGAGCGCCAGTTCGGTTTTCGGAAGAAGCGCTCAACGGTTGACGCAGTACTGGCGGTGCTCGAGAAAGGCAACGCAGCGTTTCGTCGGAAAAGGTGTGGTGCTCGCTACTGTGCAGTCGTCACTATAGACGTCAAAAACGCATTCAACAGCGCTAGTTGGGAGGCGATAGCAGTTGCGTTGGAGAACATAAGGGTTCCCCCGTATTTGTGCAGGGTGCTGAGGAGCTACCTCCACGGCCGCGTTTTGCAGTACGAAACAGGCGAGGGGGTTAAAACGTCCACCATTACAGCCGGAGTTCCACAGGGATCAGTTCTTGGTCCCACCCTGTGGAACGTCATGTATAACGGAGTACTAACCCTCGCTCTTCCTCCAAAAACTGAGCTCACCGGCTTTGCAGACGACATTGCGTTAACAGTCACCGGCGAATCCATCGAGGAGGTTGAGATGTTAGCCACGGATGCTGTCGGTAGAATCGATGAATGGATGAAAGCAGCCTGCTTAGAAATTGCGCACGCGAAAACAGAGTTCATACTCATCAGCAGCCATAAGGAAGTGCAGAAGGCATCGATACTGGTGGGCTCAGAGCACATTGAGTCCGTCAGGAACCTCAAATACCTTGGGATTCGAATCGATGACCGGCTGAAATTCAAGCACCATCTAGATGATGCATGCAATAAAGCCATGAAGACCGCAAATGCATTGGCATCATTCATGCCAAACATAGGTGGACCCAGCAGCAGCATACGACGTCTTCACGCAAGCGTTGCCATATCCGTTATAAGATATGGTGCGCCAGTCTGGGCGCATATTCTGTCGGAAAAGCAGCACCAGAATACTGTACGTAGAGTACATCGGCGATTGGCCATGCGTGTTGCTAGTGCTTACCGTACCATCTCGTACGATGCGGTTTGCGTGATATCGGGTATGATGCCCCTATGCATCATTCTTGAGGAGGACTTGGAGAATTTCCGGACGGCACGTGCGGGGGAACCTCTCACTGCAGCTGTGAAGAAACGCATCAGGGCAGAGACGACGCAGAAATGGCAGAGCAGCTGGTCAAGTTCAACAACAGGCAGATGGACCTATTCGCTGATTCCCGATGTTGCGGCATGGGTTGGAAGGACGCATGGTGACGTAGACTTCTTCGTCACGCAGATTCTTTCCGGCCATGGCTGCTTCCGGAGCTACTTGCATAGGTTTACGCACGCGTCTTCGCCACGGTGCCCAGCTTGTCCGGACGCCGACGAGACGGCAGAACATGTCATGTTCGGCTGTCCAAGGTTCATCGCCGAACGTCAGCAGCTGAACGACATGTGCGATACGGAGGTTGGGCACTCAAACTTGGTGCAGCTGATGCTCCAGAACAGCAATATGTGGGAGGCTGCGTCGACGATGATGCGCCAGGTCGTTACAAAGCTGCAGCGGTGGTGGAGAGAAGACCAGATGCATGGTCTTGCCTGAGTGTTTAGTGTGAAGTGTTGTGTGTGCGTGTGTGACCGTCCAGTGTAAAACCTACATGTGCTCGAGAGTGTTATATGTTGCTAGTACGTACCAAGTAGACTAAGTGCACAGCACTGCCCCTCCCATGAAGTAATACCGCGAGGTGATTCCGTGGGAGGGTGCACAGGGTTCAAGGAGAGTTTTTTACTGGGTAAAAATCCCATGTCCCCCACTGTGGGTGTCTTTCGAAGATTTTAAACTCCTTGTAAAAAAAAAAAAAAAAAAAAAAAAAAAAAAAAAAAAAAAAAACCTTAGCCAAGACACATTAGCCAAGACACATTAGCCAAGACACCTTAGCCAAGACACATTAGCCAAGACACATTAGCCAAGACACCTTAGCCAAGACACATTAGCCAAGACACCTTAGCCAAGACACATTAGCCGAGACACATTAGCCAAGACACCTTAGCCAAGACACATTAGCCGAGACACCTTAGCCAAGACACCTTAGCCAAGACACATTAGCCAAGACACATTAGCCAAGACACATTAGCCAAGACACCTTAGCCAAGACACCTTAGCCGAGACACCTTAGCCAAGACACATTAGCCAAGACACATTAGCCAAGACACATTAGCCAAGACACCTTAGCCAAGATACATTAGCGAAGACACCTTAGCCAAGACACATTAGCTAAGACACATTAGCCAAGACACATTAGCCAAGACACATTAGCCAAGACACCTTAGCCAAGACACATTAGCCAAGACACCTTAGCCAAGACACATTAGCGAAGACACATTAGCCAAGACACATTAGCCAAGACACATTAGCCGAGACACATTAGCCAAGACACCTTAGCCAAGACACCTTAGCCAAGACACCTTAGCCAAGACACATTAGCCAAGACACATTAGCCAAGACACCTTAGCCAAGACACCTTAGCCAAGACACATTAGCCAAGACACATTAGCCAAGACACATTAGCCAAGACACCTTAGCCAAGACACATTAGCCAAGACACCTTAGCCAAGACACATTAGCGAAGACACCTTAGCCAAGACACATTAGCCAAGACACATTAGCCGAGACACATTAGCCAAGACACATTAGCCGAGACACATTAGCCAAGACACCTTAGCCATGACACCTTAGCCAAGACACCTTAGCCAAGACACATTAGCCAAGACACCTTAGCCAAGACACCTTAGCCAAGACACATTAACAAAGACACATTAGTAAAGACACATTAGCCGAGACACATTAGCCAAGACACATTAGCCAAGACACATTAGCCGAGACACCTTAGCCAAGACACCTTAGCCCAGACACCTTAGCCAAGACACATTAGCCAAGACACATTAGCCAAGACACATTAGCCGAGACACCTTAGCCAAGACACCTTAGCCATGACACCTTAGCCAAGACACCTTAGCCAAGACACATTAGCCAAGACACATTAGCCGAGACACATTAGCCAAGACACATTAGCCAAGACACATTAGCCAAGACACCTTAGCCAAGACACCTTAGCCAAGACACCTTAGCCAAGACACCTTAGCCAAGACAAATTAGCCGAGACACATTAGCCGAGACACATTAGCCAAGACACATTAGCCAAGACACATTAGCCGAGACACATTAGCCAAGACACATTAGCCGAGACACCTTAGCCAAGACACCTTAGCCATGACACCTTAGTCAAGACACCTTAGCCAAGACACATTAGCCAAGACACATTAGCCAAGACACATTAACCGAGACACCTTAGCCAAGACACCTTAGCCATGACACCTTAGCCAAGACACCTTAGCCAAGACACATTAGCCAGGACACATTAGCCGAGACACATTAGCCAAGACACATTAGCCAAGACACATTAGCCAAGACACCTTAGCCAAGACACCTTAGCCAAGACACCTTAGCCAAGACACATTAGCCAAGACAAATTAGCCGAGACACATTAGCCGAGACACATTAGCCAAGACACATTAGCCAAGACACATTAGCCGAGACACCTTAGCCAAGACACCTTAGCCCAGACACCTTAGCCAAGACACATTAGCCGAGACACATTAGCCAAGACACATTAGCCGAGACACCTTAGCCAAGACACCTTAGCCATGACACCTTAGCCAAGACACCTTAGCCAAGACACATTAGCCAGGACACATTAGCCGAGACACATTAGCCAAGACACATTAGCCAAGACACATTAGCCAAGACACCTTAGCCAAGACACCTTAGCCAAGACACCTTAGCCAAGACACATTAGCCAAGACAAATTAGCCGAGACACATTAGCCAAGACACATTAGCCAAGACACATTAGCCAAGACACATTAGCCAAGACACATTAGCCAAGACACATTAGCCAAGACACATTAGCCAAGACACATTAGCCAAGACACATTAGCCAAGACACCTTAGCCAAGACACATTAGCCAAGACACCTTAGCCAAGACACATTAGCCAAGACACATAAGCCAAAACACCTTAGCCAAGACACCTTAGCCAAGACACATTAGCCAAGACACCTTAGCCAAGACACATTAGCCAAGACACATTATCCAAGACACATTAGCCAAGACACATTAGCCGAGACACATTAGCCAAGACACCTTAGCCAAGACACCTTAGCCAAGACACATTAGCGAAGACACCATAGCCAAGACACATTAGCCAAGACACATTAGCCAAGACACCTTAGCCAAGACACCTTAGCCAAGACACATTAGCCAAGACACCTTAGCCAAGACACATTAGCCAAGACACATTAGCCAAGACACCTTAGCCAAGACACATTAGCCAAGACACATTAGCGAAGACACCTTAGCCAAGACACATTAGCCAAGACACATTAGCCAAGACACATTAGCCAAGACACATTAGCCAAGACACATTAGCCAAGACACATTAGCCAAGACACATTAGCCAAGACACATTAGCCAAGACACCTTAGCCAAGACACATTAGCCACGACACCTTAGCCAAGACACATTAGCCAAGACACATAAACCAAAACACCTTAGCCAAGACACCTTAGCCAAGACACATTAGCCAAGACACCTTAGCCAAGACACATTAGCCAAGACACATTAGCCAAGACACCTTAGCCAAGACACCTTAGCTAAGACACCTTAGCCAAGACACATTAGCCAAGACACCTTAGCCAAGACACATTAGCGAAGACACCTTAGCCAAGACACATTAGCCAAGACACATTAGCCAAGACACCTTAGCCAAGACACCTTAGCCAAGACACATTAGCCAAGACACCTTAGCCAAGACACATTAGCCAAGACACATTAGCCAAGACACCTTAGCCAAGACACCTTAGCCAAGACACATTAGCCAAGACACATTAGCCAAGACACCTTAGCCAAGACACATTAGCCAAGACACCTTAGCCAAGACACATTAGCCAAGACACATTAGCCAAGACACCTTAGCCAAGACACCTTAGCCAAGACACCTTAGCCAAGACACCTTAGCCAAGACACATTAGCCAAGACACATTAGCCAAGACACATTAGCCAAGACACCTTAGCCAAGGCACCTTAGCCAAGACACATTAGCCAAGACACCTTAGCCAAGACACCTTAGCCAAGACACCTTAGCCAAGACACATTAGCCAAGACACATTAGCTAAGACACCTTAGCCAAAACACATTAGCCAAGACACATTAGCCAAGACACCTCAGCCAACACACATTAAACGAGACACATTAGCCAAGACACATTAGCCAAGACACCTTAGCCAAGACACATTAGCCAAGACACATAAGCCAAAACACCTTAGCCAAGACACCTTAGCCAAGACACATTAGCCAAGACACCTTAGCCAAGACACATTAGCCAAGACACATTATCCAAGACACCTTAGCCAAGACACCTTAGCCAAGACACATTAGCCAAGACACATTAGCTAAGACACCTTAGCCAAAACACATTAGCCAAGACACATTAGCCAAGACACCTTAGCCAAGACACATTAGCGAAGACACCTTAGCCAAGACACCTTAGCCAAGACACATTAGCCGAGACACATTAGCCAAGACACATTAGCCAAGACACATTAGCCAAGACACAATAGCCAAGACACCTTAGCCAAGACACATTAGCGAAGACACCTTAGCCAAGACACATTAGCCAAGACACCTTAGCCAAGACACATTAGCGAAGACACCTTAGCCAAGACACCTTAGCCAAGACACCTTAGCCAAGACACCTTAGCCAAGACACATTAGCCAAGACACATTAGCCAAGACACATTAGCCAAGACACATTAGCCAAGACACCTTAGCCAAGACACCTTAGCCAAGACACCTTAGCCAAGACACATTAGCCAAGACACATTAGCCGAGACGTTTTAGCCAAGACACATTAGCCAAGACACATTAACCAAGACACATTAGCCAAGACACATTGGCCGACACATTAGCCAAGACACCTTAGCCAAGACACATTAGCCAAGACACATTAGCTAAGACACTTTAGCCAAGACACATTAGCCAAGACACATTAGCCAAGACACCTTAGCCAAGACACCTTAGCCAAGACACATTAGCCAAGACACATTAGCCGAGACACCTCAGCCAAAACACCTTTGCCAAGACACCTTAGCCAAGACACTTTAGCCAAGACACATGAGCCAAGACACCTTAGCCAAGACACCTTAGCCAAGACTCCTTAGCCAAGACACCTTAGCCAAGACACCTTAGCCAAGACACATTAGCCGAGACACCTTAGCCAAGACACCTTAGCCAAGACACCTTAGCCAAGACACCTTAGCCAAGACACATTAGCCAAGACACCTTAGCCAAGACACATTAGCCAAGACACCTTAGCCAAGACGCATTAGCCAAGGCACATTAGCCAAGACACATTAGCCAAGACACCTTAGCCAAGACGCATTAGCCAAGGCACATTAGCCAAGACACATTAGCCAAGACACATTAGCCAAGACAGATTAGCCAAGACACATTAGCCAAGACACCTTAGCCAAGACACCTTAGCCAAGACACCTAAGCCAAGACACATTGACCAAGACACATTAGCCAAGACACATTGGCCGACACATTAGCCAAGACACATTAGCCAAGACACCTTAGCCAAGACGCATTAGCCAAGACACATTAGCCAAGACACATTAGCCAAGACACATTAGCCAAGACAGATTAACCAAGACACATTAGCCAAGACACCTTAGCCAAGACACCTTAGCCAAGACACCTTAGCCAAGACACCTTAGCCAAGACACATTAGCCAAGACACCTTAGCCAAGACACCTTAGCCAAGACACCTTAGCCAAGACACCTTAGCCAAGACTCCTTAGCCAAGACATCTTAGCCAAGACACATTAGCCAAGACACTTTAAACGAGACACATTAGCAGAGACACATTAGCCAAGACACATTAGCGAAGACACCTTAGCCAAGACACAATAGCCAAGACACCTTAGCCAAGACACCTTAGCCAAGACACATTAGCCAAGACACATTAGCCAAGACACCTTAGCCAAGACACCTTAGAAAAGACACCTTAACCAAGACGCCTTTGCCAAGACACATTAGCCAAGACACATTAGCCAAGACACATTAGCGAAGACACCTTAGCCAAGACACATTAGCCAAGACACCTTAGCCAAGACACCTTAGCCAAGACACCTTAGCCAAGACTCCTTAGCCAAGACACCTTAGCCAAGACACATTAGCCAAGAAACATTAGCCAAGACACTTTAGCCGAGACATATTAGCAGAGACACATTAGCCAAGACACATTAGCGAAGACACCTTAGCCAAGACACATTAACCGAGACACATTAGCCAAGACACCTTAGCCAAGACACATTAGCCAAGACACCTTAGCCAAGACACCTTAGCCAAGACACCTTAGCCAAGACACATTAGCCAAGACACATTAGCCAAGACACATTAGCCAAGACACCTTAGCCAAGACACATTAGCCAAGACACATTAGCCAAGACACATTAGCCAAGACACCTTAGCCAAGACACCTTAGCCAAGACACCTTAGCCAAGACACATTAACCAAGACACATTAGCCAAGACACATTGGCCGACACATTAGCCAAGACACATTAGCCAAGACACCTTAGTGAAGACACCTTAGCCAAGACACCTTAGCCAAGACACCTTAGCCAAGACACCTTAGCCAAGACACCTTAGCCAAGACTCCTTAGCCAAGACATCTTAGCCAAGACACATTAGCCAAGACACTTTAGCCGAGACACATTAGCAGCGACACATTAGCCAAGACACATTAGCGAAGACACCTTAGCCAATACACATTAGCCAAGACACATTAGCCAAGACACCTTAGCCAAGACACCTTAGCCAAGACACCTTAGCCAAGACACCTTAGCCAAGACACCTTAGAAAAGACACCTTAGCCAAGACACCTTTGCCAAGACACATTAGCCAAGACACATTAGCCAAGACACATTAGCCAAGACACCTTAGCCAAGACACATTAGCGAAGACACCTTAGCCAAGACACCTTAGCCAAGACACCTTAGCCAAGACACCTTAGCCAAGACACCTTAGCCAAGACTCCTTAGCCAAGACATCTTAGCCAAGACACCTTAGCCAAGACACATTAGCCAAGACACTTTAGCCGAGACACATTAGCAGAGACACATTAGCCAAGACACATTAGCGAAGACACCTTAGCTAAGACACATTAGCCAAGACACATTAGCCAAGACACCTTAGCCAAGACACCTTAGCCAAGACACCTTAGCCAAGACACCTTAGCCAAGACACCTTAGCCAAGACACCTTAGCCAAGACACATTAGCCAAGACACATTAGCCAAGACGTATTAGCCAAGACACATTAGCGAAGACACATTAGCCAAGACACCTTAGCCAAGATTCATTAGCCAAGACACATTAGCCAAGACACCTTAGCCAAGACACCTTAGCCAAGACTCCTTAGCCGAGGCACATTAGCCAAGACACATTAGCCAAGACACCTTAACCAAGACACCTTAGCCAAGACACCTTAGCCAAGACACCTTAGCCAAGACACATTAGCCAAGACACATTAGCCAAGACACATTAGCCAAGACACATTAGCCAAGACACCTTAGCCAAGACACCTTAGCCAAGACACCTTAGCCAAGACACCTTAGCCAAGACACATTAGCCAAGACACCTTAGCCAAGACTCCTTAGCCAAGACACCTTAGCCAAGACACCTTAGCCAAGACACCTTAGCCAAGACACCTTAGCCAAGACACATTAGCCAAGACACATTAGCCAAGACACCTTAGCCAAGACACCTTAGCCAAGACACCTTAGCCAAGACACATTAGCCAAGACACCTTAGCCAAGACATCTTAGCCAAGACACCTTAGCCAAGACACATTAGCCAGGAACTTTAGCCGAGACACATTAGCAGAGCCACATTAGCGAAGACACATTAGCCAAGACACCTTAGCCAAGACACCTTAGCCAAGACACATTAGCCAAGACTCATTAGCCAAGACACCTTAGCCAAGACACATTAGCCAAGACACCTTAGCCAAGACACCTTAGCCAAGACACCTTAGCCAAGACACCTTAGCCGAGACACATTAGCCAAGACACATTAGCAAAGACACCTTAGCCAAGACACCTTAGCCAAGACACCTTAGCCAAGACACATTAGCCAAGACACCTTAGCCAAGACACATTAGCAAAGACACATTAACCAAGACACATTAGCCAAGACACATTGTCCGACACATTAGCCAAGACACATTAGCCAAGACACATTAGCCAAGACACATTAGCCAAGTCACCTTAGCCAAGACACCTTACCCAAGACACCTTAGCCAAGACACATTAGCCAAGACTCCTTAGCCAAGACATCTTAGCCAAGACACCTTAGCCAAGACACATTAGCCAAGACACTTTAGCCGAGACACATTAGCCAAGAAACATTAGCGAAGACACATTAGCGAAGACACCTTAGCCAAGACACATTAGCCAAGACACATTAGCCAAGACACCTTAGCCAAGACACCTTAGTCAAGACACATTAGCCAAGACACCTTACCCAAGACACATTAGCCACGACACTTTAGCCAAGACACCTTAGCCAAGACACATTAGCAAAGACACATTAGCTAAGACACATAAGATAAGACACCTTAGCCAAGACACATCAGCCAAGACACCTTAGCCAAGACACATTAGCCAAGACACCTTAGCCAAGACACCTTACCCAAGACACATTAGCCACGACACTTTAGCCAAGACACATTAGCCAAGACACCTTAGCCAAGACACCTTAGCCAAGACACCTTAGCCAAGACACATTAGCCAAGATACATTAGCCAAGACACATTAGCAAAGACACCTTAGCCAAGACACATTAGCCAAGACACATTAGCCAAGACACATTAGCCAAGACACCTCAGCCAAGATACATTAGCCAAGACACATTAGCCAAGACACCTTAGCCAAGACACATTAGCCAAGACACATTATCTACAACACATTAGCCGAGACACATTAGCCAAGACACATTAGCCAAGACACCTTAGCCAAGACACCTTAGCCGAGACACATTAGCCAAGACACCTTAGCCAAGACACCTTAGCCAAGACACCTTAGCCAAGACACATTAGCCAAGACACCTTAGCCAAGACACCTTAGCCAAGACACATTAGCCAAGACACCTTAGCCAAGACACATTAGCCAAGACACATTAGCCAAGACACCTTAGCTAAGACAAATTAGCTAAGACACCTTAGCCGAGACACATTAGCCACGACACATTAGCCAAGACACCTTAGCCAAGACACATTAGCCAAGACACATTAGCCAAGACACCTTAGCCAAGACACCTTAGCCAAGACACATTAGCCAAGACACATTAGCCAAGACACCTTAGCCAAGACACATTAGCCGAGACACATTAGCCAAGACACCTTAGCCAAGACACATTAGCCAAGACACCTTAGCCAAGACACATTAGCCAAGACACATTAGCCAAGACACATTAGCCAAGACACATTAGCCAAGACACCTTAGCCAAGACACATTAGCAAAGACACATTAGCCAAGACACCTTAGCCAAGACACATTAGCCAAGACACATTAGCCAAGACACCTTAGCCAAGACACATTAGCCAAGACACCTTAGCCAAGACACCTTAGCCAAGACACCTTAGCCAAGACACCTTAGCCAAGACACCTGAGCCAAGACACCTTAGCCAAGACACCTTAGCCAAGACACATTAGCCAAGACACCTTAGCCAAGACACATTAGCCAAGACACATTAGCCAAGACACATTAGCCAAGACACCTTAGCCAAGACACCTTAGCCAAGACACATTAGCCAAGACACCTTAGCCAAGACACCTTAGCCAAGACACATTAGCCAAGACACCTTGGCCAAGACACATTAGCCAAGACACCTTAGCCAAGACACCTTACCCAAGACACATTAGCCACGACACTTTAGCCAAGACACCTTAGCCAAGACACCTTAGCCAAGACACCTTAGCCAAGACACATTAGCCAAGACACATTAGCCAAGACACATTAGCCAAGACACATTAGCCAAGACACCTTAGCCAAGACACCTTAGTCAAGACACATTAGCCAAGACACATAAGCCGAGACACATTAGCCACGACACTTTAGCCAAGACACCTTAGCCAAGACACCTTAGCCAAGACACTTTAGCCAAGACACCTTAGCCAAGACACATTAGCCAAGACACATTAGCCAAGACATATTAGCCAAGACACCTTAGCCAAGACACATTAGCCAAGACACATTAGCCAAGACACATTAGCCAAGACACCTTAGCCAAGACACCTTAGACAAGACACATGAGTCAAGACACCTTACCCAAGACACATTAGCTAAGACACATAAGATAAGACACCTTAGCCAAGACACATTAGCCAAGACACCTTAGCCAAGACACATTAGCGAAGACACCTTAGCCAAGACACCTTACCCAAGACACATTAGCCACGACACTTTAGCCAAGACACCTTAGCCAAGACACCTTAGCCAAGACACCTTAGCCAAGACACATAAGCCAAGACACATTAGCCGAGACACATTAGCCAAGACACCTTAGCCAAGACACCTTAGCCAAGACACCTTAGCCAAGACACATTAGCCAAGACACCTTAGCCAAGACACATTAGCCAAGACACATTAGCCAAGGCACATTAGCTAAGACACCTTAGCCAAGACACCTTAGCCAAGACACATTAGCCAAGACACATTAGCCGAGACACATTAAACAAGACACCTTAGCCAAGACACCTTAGCCAAGACACCTTAGCCGAGACACCTTAGCCAAGACACATTAGCCAAGACACCTTACCCAAGACACATTAGCCACGACACTTTAGCCAAGACACCTTAGCCAAGACACGTTAGCCAAGACACCTTAGCCAAGGCACATTAGCCAAGACACATTAGCCAAGACACCTTAGCCAAGACACATTAGCCAAGACACCTTAGCCAAGACACCTTAGTCAAGACACATTAGCCAAGACACATAAGCTGAGACACATTAGCCACGACACTTTAGCCAAGACACCTTAGCCAAGACACCTTAGCCAAGACACCTTAGCCAAGACACCTTAGCCAAGACACATTAGCCAAGACACATTAGCCAAGACACATTAGCCAAGACACATTAGCCAAGACACATTAGCCAAGACACCTCAGCCAAGATACATTAGCCAAGACACATTAGCCAAGACACCTTAGCCAAGACACATTAGCAAAGACACATTAGCTAAGACACATAAGATAAGACACCTTAGCCAAGACACATCAGCCAAGACACCTTAGCCAAGACACCTTAGCCAAGACACCTTAGCCAAGACACCTTAGCCAAGACACCTTAGCCAAGACACATTCGCCAAGACACATTAGCCAAGACACATTAGCCAAGACACCTTAGCCAAGACACCTTAGCCAAGACACCTTAGCCAAGACACCTTAGCCAAGACACATTAGCCAAGACACATTAGCCAAGACACCTTAGCCAAGACACATTAGCCAAGACACCTTAGCCAAGACACATAAGCCAAGACACCTTGGCCAAGACACATTAGCCAAGACACCTTAGCCGAGACACATAAGCCAAGACACCTTAGCCAAGACACATTAGCCAAGACACCTTAGCCAAGACACATTAGCCAAGACACATTAGCCAAGACACATTAGCCGAGACACCTTAGCCAAGACACATTAGCCAAGACACCTTAGCCAAGACACATTAGCCAAGACACATTAGCCAAGACACATTAGCCAAGACACCTTAGCCAAGACACATTAGCCAAGACACATTAGCCAAGACACATTAGCCAAGACACCTTAGCCAAGACACCTTAGCCAAGCCACCTTACCCAAGACACATTAGCCACGACACTTTAGCCAAGACACCTTAGCCAAGACACCTTAGCCAAGACACCTTAGCCAAGACACATTAGCCAAGACACCTTAGCCAAGACACATTAGCCAAGACACATTAGCCAAGACACATTAGCCAAGACACATTAGCCAAGACACCTTAGCCAAGACACCTTAGTCAAGACACATTAGTCAAGACACCTTACCCAAGACACATTAGCCACGACACTTTAGCCAAGACACCTTAGCCAAGACACATTAGCAAAGACACATTAGCTAAGACACATAAGATAAGACACCTTAGCCAAGACACATCAGCCAAGACACCTTAGCCAAGACACATTAGCCAAGACACCTTAGCCAAGACACCTTACCCAAGACACATTAGCCACGACACTTTAGCCAAGACACCTTAGCCAAGGCACCTTAGCCAAGACACCTTAGCCAAGACACCTTAGCCAAGACACATAAGCCAAGACACATTAGCCAAGACACATTAGCAAAGACACCTTAGCCAAGACACATTAGCCAAGACACCTTAGCCAAGACACATTAGCCAAGACACCTCAGCCAAGATACATTAGCCAAGACACATTAGCCAAGACACCTTAGCCAAGACACATTAGCCAAGACACATTATCTACAACACATTAGCCGAGACACATTAGCCAAGACACCTTAGCCAAGACACCTTAGCCAAGACACCTTAGCCAAGACACATTAGCCAAGACACCTTAGCCAAGACACATTAGCCAAGACACATTAGCCAAGACACATTAGCCAAGAAACCTTAGCCAAGACACCTTAGCCAAGACACCTTAGCCAAGACACCTTAGCCAAGACACCTTAGCCAAGACACCTTAGCCAAGACACCTTAGCCAAGACACATTAGCTAACACACATTAGCAAAGACACCTTAGCCAAGACACATTAGCCAAGACACATTAGCCAAGACACATTAGCCAAGACACATTAGCCAAGACACATTAGCCAAGACACCTCAGCCAAGATAAATTAGCCAAGACACATTAGCCAAGACACCTTAGCCAAGACACATTAGCCAAGACACATTATCTAAGACACATTAGCCAAGACACATTAGCCAAGACACCTTAGCAAAGACACATTAGCCAAGACAGCTTAGCCAAGACACCTTAGCCAAGACACCTTAGCCAAGACACATTAGCTAACACACATTAGCAAAGACACCTTAGCCAAGACACATTAGCCAAGACACATTAGCCAAGACACATTAGCCAAGACACATTAGCCAAGACACATTAGCCAAGACACCTCAGCCAAGATAAATTAGCCAAGACACATTAGCCAAGACACCTTAGCCAAGACACATTAGCCAAGACACATTATCTAAGACACATTAGCCAAGACACATTAGCCAAGACACCTTAGCAAAGACACATTAGCCAAGACAGCTTAGCCAAGACACCTTAGCCAAGACACATAAGCCAAGACACCTTAGCCAAGACACCTTAGCCAAGACACATTATCCAAGACACCTTAGCCAAGACACCTTAGCCAAGACACATTAGCCAAGACACATTAGCCAAGACACATTAGCCAAGACACATTAGCCGAGACACATTAGCCAAGACACCTTAGCCAAGACACCTTAGCCAAGACACATTAGCCAAGACACCTTAGCCAAGACACCTTAGCCAAGACACCATAGCCAAGACACCTTAGCCAAGACACCTTAGCCGAGACACCTTAGCCAAGACACATTAGCCAAGACACCTTAGCCAAGACACATTAGCCAAGACACATAAGCCGAGACACATAAGCCAAGACACCTTAGCCAAGACACCTTAGCCAAGACACCTTAGCCAAGACACCTTAGCCAAGACACCTTAGCCAAGACACCTTAGCCAAGACACCTAAGCCAAGAAACTTTAGCCAAGACACATTAGCCAAGACACATTAGCCAAGACACATTAGCCGAGACACATTAGCCAAGACACCTTAGCCAAGACACCTTAGCCAAGACACATTAGCCAAGACACCTTAGCCAAGACACCTTAGCCAAGACACCTTAGCCAAGACACCTTAGCCAAGACACCTTAGCCGAGACACCTTAGCCAAGACACATTAGCCAAGACACCTTAGCCAAGACACATTAGCCAAGACACATAAGCAAAGACATCTTAGCCAAGATGCCTTAGCCAAGACACCTTAGCCAAGACACCTTAGCCAAGACACCTTAGCCAAGACACATTAGCCACGACACATTAGCCAAGACACATTAGCCAAGACACCTTAGCCAAGACACCTTAGCCAAGACACATTAGCCAAGACACCTCAGCCAAGACACCTTAGCCAAGACACATTAGCCAAGACACCTTAGCCAAGACACCTTGGCCAAGACACATTAGCCAAGACACCTTAGCCAAGACACATTAGCCAAGACACCTTAGCCAAGACACCTTAGCCGAGACACATTAGCCAAGCCACATTAGCCGAGACACGTTAGCCAAGACACCTTAGCCAAGACACATTAGCCAAGACACCTTAGCCAAGACACATTAGCCAAGACACCTTAGCCAAGACACATTAGCAAAGACACCTTAGCCAAGACACCTTAGCCAAGACACCTTAGCCAAGACACATTAGCTAACACACATTAGCAAAGACACCTTAGCCAAGACACATTAGCCAAGACACATTAGCCAAGACACATTAGCCAAGACACCTCAGCCAAGATAAATTAGCCAAGACACATTAGCCAAGACACCTTAGCCAAGACACATTAGCCAAGACACATTATCTAAGACACATTAGCCGAGACACATTAGCCAAGACACCTTAGCAAAGACACATTAGCCAAGACAGCTTAGCCAAGACACCTAAGCCAAGACACATAAGCCAAGACACCTTAGCCAAGACACCTTAGCCAAGACACATTATCCAAGACACCTTAGCCAAGACACCTTAGCCAAGACACATTCGCCAAGACACATTAGCCAAGACACATAAGCCGAGACACATAAGAGAAGACACCTTAGCCAAGACACCTTAGCCAAGACACCTTAGCCAAGACACCTTAGCCAAGACACCTTAGCCAAGACACCTTAGCCAAGACACCTTAGCCAAGACACCTTAGCCAAGACACCTAAGCCAAGAAACTTTAGCCAAGACACATTAGCCAAGACACATTAGCCAAGACACATTAGCCAAGACACATAAGCCGAGACACATAAGAGAACACACCTTAGCCAAGACACCTTAGCCAAGACACCTTAGCCAAGACACCTTAGCCAAGACACCTTAGCCAAGACACCTTAGCCAAGACACCTTAGCCAAGACACCTTAGCCAAGACACCTAAGCCAAGAAACTTTAGCCAAGACACATTAGCCAAGACACATTAGCCGAGACACATTAGCCAAGACACCTTAGCCAAGACACCTTAGCCAAGACACATTAGCCAAGACACCTTAGCCAAGACACCTTAGCCAAGACACATTAGCCAAGACACCTTAGCCAAGACACCTTAGCCAAGACACCTTAGCCAAGACACCTTAGCCGAGACACATTAGCCAAGACACATTAGCCAAGACACCTTAGCCAAGACACATTAGCCAAGACACATAAGCCGAGACACATAAGCAAAGACATCTTAGCCAAGATGCCTTAGCCAAGACACCTTAGCCAAGACACCTTAGCCAAGACACCTTAGCCAAGACACATTAGCCAAGACACTTTAGCCAAGACACCTTAGCCAAGACACCTTAGCCAAGACACCTTAGCAAAAACACCTTAGCCAAGACACATTAGCCAAGACACCTCAGCCAAGACACCTTAGCCAAGACACATTAGCCAAGACACCTTAGCCAAGACACCTTGGCCAAGACACATTAGCCAAGACACCTTAGCCAAGACACATTAGCCAAGACACCTTAGCCAAGACACCTTAGCCGAGACACATTAGCCAAGCCACATTAGCCGAGACACGTTAGCCAAGACACCTTAGCCAAGACACATTAGCCAAGACACCTTAGCCAAGACACATTAGCCAAGACACCTTAGCCAAGACACCTTAGCAAAGACACCTTAGCCAAGACACATTAGCCAAGACACATTAGCCAAGACACCTTAGCCAAGACACATTAGCCAAGACACCTTAGCCAAGACACATTAGCCAAGACACATTAGCCAAGCCACATTAGCCAAGACACCTTAGCCAAGACACATTAGCCAAGACACATTAGCCAAGACACCTTAGCCAAGACACCTTAGCCAAGACACATTAGCCAAGACACATTAGCCAAGACACCTTAGCCAAGACACATTAGCCGAGACACATTAGCCAAGACACCTTAGCCAAGACACATTAGCCAAGACACCTTAGCCAAGACACATTAGCCAAGACACATTAGCCAAGACACCTTAGCCAAGACACATTAGCCAAGACACATTAGCCAAGACACATTAGCCAAGACACATTAGCCAAGACACATTAGCCAAGACACCTTAGCCAAGACACATTAGCCAAGACACCTTGGCCATGACACATTAGCCAAGACACCTTAGCCGAGACACATTAGACACGACACATTAGCCAAGACACCTTAGCCAAGACACCTAAGCCAAGACACATTAGCCAAGACACATAAGCCGAGACACATAAGCAAAGACATCTTAGCCAAGATGCCTTAGCCAAGACACCTTAGCCAAGACACCTTAGCCAAGACACCTTAGCCAAGACACATTAGCCAAGACACCTTAGCCAAGACACCTTAGCCAAGACACATAGCGAAGACACATTAGCCGAGACACATTAGCCAAGACACCTTAGCCAAGACACCTTAGCCAAGACACCTTAGCCAAGACACCTTAGCCAAGACACCTTAGCCAAGACACCTTAGCAAAGACACCTTAGCCAAGACACATTAGCCAAGACACCTTAGCCAAGACACATTAGCCAAGACACATTAGCCAAGACACCTTAGCCAAGACACATTAGACACGACACATTAGCCAAGACACCTTAGCCAAGACACATTAGCCAAGACACATTAGCCAAGACACATTAGCCAAGACACATTAGCCAAGACACCTTAGCCAAGACACCTTAGCCAAGACACATTAGCCGAGACACATTAGCCAAGACACCTTAGCCAAGACACATTAGCCAAGACACCTTAGCCAAGACACCTTAGCCAAGACACATTAGCCAAGACACATTAGCCAAGACACATTAGCCAAGAAACCTTAGCCAAGACACCTTAGCCAAGACACCTTAGCCAAGACACATTAGCCAAGACACATTAGCCAAGACACCTTGGCCAAGACACATTAGCCAAGACACCTTAGCCAAGACACATTAGCCAAGACACCTTGGCCAAGACACATTAGCCAAGACACCTTAGCCGAGACACCTCAGCAAAGACACCTTAGCCAAGACACATTAGCCAAGACACCTTAGTCAAGACACCTTAGCCAAGACACATTAGCCAAGACACCTTAGCCAAGACACATTAGACACGACACATTAGCCAAGACACCTTAGCCAAGACACATTAGCCAAGACACATTAGCCAAGACACATTAGCCAGAACACCTTAGCCAAGACACATTAGCCAAGACACATTAGCCAAGACACTTTAGCCAAGACACCTTAGCCAAGACACATTAGCCAAGACACCTTGGCCAAGACACCTTAGCCAAGACACCTTAGCCAAGACACCTTAGCCAAGACACATTAGCCAAGACACATTAGCCAAGAAACCTTAGCCAAGACACCTTAGCCAAGACACCTTAGCCAAGACACATTAGCCAAGACACATTAGCCAACACACCTTGGCCAAGACACATTAGCCAAGACACCTTAGCCAAGACACATTAGCCAAGACACCTTGGCCAAGACACATTAGCCAAGACACCTTAGCCGAGACACATTAGACACGACACATTAGCCAAGACACCTTAGCCAAGACACCTTAGCCAAGACACATTAGCCAAGACACATAAGCCGAGACACATAAGCAAAGACATCTTAGCCAAGATGCCTTAGCCAAGACACCTTAGCCAAGACACCTTAGACAAGACACCTTAGCCAAGACACCTTAGCCAAGACACATTAGCCAAGACACATTAGCCAAGACACCTTAGCCAAGACACCTTAGCAAAGACACCTTAGCCAAGACACATTAGCCAAGACACCTTAGCCAAGACACCTTAGCCAAGACACATTAGCCAAGACACCTTAGCCAAGACACCTTAGCAAAGACACATTAGCCAAGACACATTAGCCAAGACACATTAGCAAAGACACATTAGCCAAGACACATTAGCCAAGACACATTAGCCAAGACACCTTAGCCAAGACACATTAGCCAAGACACATTAGCCAAAACACCTTAACCAAGACACCTTAGCCAAGACACCTTAGCCAAGACACATTAGCCAAGACACATTAGCCAAGACACATTAGCCAAGACACCTTAGCCAAGACACATTAGCCAAGACACATTAGCCAAGAAACCTTAGCCAAGACACCTTAGCCAAGACACATTAGCCAAGACACATTAGCCAAGACACATTAGCCAAGACACATTAGCCAAGAAACCTTAACCAAGACACCTTAGCCAAGACACATTAGCCAAGACACATTAGCCAAGACACATAAGCCAAGACACCTTAGCCAAGACACCTTAGCTAAGACACCTTAGCCAAGACACATTAGCCAAGACACCTTAGCCAAGACACATTAGCCAAGACACCTTGGCCAAGACACATTAGCCAAGACACATTAGCCAAGACACATTAGCCAAGACACATTAGCCAAGACACCTCAGCCAAGATAAATTAGAAAAGACACATTAGCCAAGACACCTTAGCCAAGACACATTAGACACGACACATTAGCCAAGACACCTTAGCCAAGACACCTTAGCCAAGACACCTTAGCCAAGACACCTTAGCCAAGACACCTTAGCCAAGACACCTTAGCCAAGACACATTAGCCAAGACACATTAGCCAAGACACCTTAGCCAAGACACATTAGCCAAGACACCTTAGCCAAGACACATTAGCCAAGACACCTTGGCCAAGACACATTAGCCAAGACACCTTAGCCGAGACACATAAGCCAAGACACTTTAGCCAAGACACATTAGCCAAGACACCATAGCCAAGACACATAAGCCAAGACACCTTAGCCAAGACACCTTAGCCAAGACACCTTAGCCAAGACACATTAGCCAAGACACCTTAGTCAAGACACATTAGCCAAGACACATTAGCCAAGACACATTAGCCAAGACACCTTAGCCAAGACACCTTAGCCAAGACACATTAGCCAAGACACATTAGCCAAGACACCTTAGCCAAGACACCTTAGCCAAGACACCTTAGCCAAGACACCTTACACAAGACACATTAGCCACGACACTTTAGCCAAGACACCTTAGCCAAGACACCTTAGCCAAGACACCTTAGCCAAGACACATTAGCCAAGACACATTAGCCAAGACACATTAGCCAAGACACATTAGCCAAGACACCTTAGCCAAGACACCTTAGTCAAGACACATTAGCCAAGACACATAAGCCGAGACACATTAGCCAAGACACATTAGCCAAGACACATTAGCCAAGACACATTAGCCAAGACACATTAGCCAAGACACCTTAGCCAAGACACATTAGCCAAGACACATAAGCAAAGACACCTTAGCCAAGACACATTAGCCAAGACACCTTGGCCAAGACACATTAGCCAAGACACCTTAGCCGAGACACATTAGACACGACACATTAGCCAAGACACCTTAGCCAAGACACATTAGCCAAGACACCTTAGCCAAGACACATTAGCCGAGACACATTAGCCAAGACACCTTAGCCAAGACACATTAGCCAAGACACCTTAGCCAAGACACATTAGCCAAGACACATTAGCCAAGACACATTAGCCAAGACACATTAGCCAAGACACCTTAGCCAAGACACCTTAGCCAAGACACCTTAGCCAAGACACCTTAGCCAAGACACCTTAGCCAAGACACATTAGCCAAGACACATAAGCAAAGACACCTTAGCCAAGACACATTAGCCAAGACACCTTGGCCAAGACACATTAGCCAAGACACCTTAGCCGAGACACATTAGACACGACACATTAGCCAAGACACCTTAGCCAAGACACCTTAGCCAAGACACATTAGCCAAAACACATAAGCCGAGACACATAAGCAAAGACATCTTAGCCAAGATGCCTTAGCCAAGACACCTTAGCCAAGACACCTTAGCCAAGACACCTTAGCCAAGACACATTAGCCAAGACACATTAGCCAAGACACATTAGCCAAGACACCTTAGCCAAGACACCTTAGCAAAGACACCTTAGCCAAGACACATTAGCCAAGACACCTTAGCCAAGACACCTTAGCCAAGACACATTAGCAAAGACACCTTAGCCAAGACACATTAGCCAAGACACCTTAGCCAAGACACCTTAGCCAAGACACATTAGCCAAGACACCTTAGACAAGACACATTAGACACGACACATTAGCCAAGACACCTTAGCCAAGACACCTTAGCCAAGACACCTTAGCCAAGACACATTAGCCAAGACACATTAGCCAAGACACCTTAGCCAAGACACCTTAGCCAAGACACCTTAGCCAAGACACCTTAGCCAAGACACCTTAGCCAAGACACATTAGCCAAGACACATTAGCCAAGACACATTAGCCAAGACAACTTAGCCAAGACACATTAGCCAAGACACCTTAGCCAAGACACATTAGCCAAGACACATTAGCCAAGACACCTTAGCCAAGACACATTAGCCAAGACACCTTAGCCAAGACACATTAGCCAAGACACCTTGGCCAAGACACATTAGTCAAGACACATTAGCCAAGACACATAAGCCGAGACACATTAGCCACGACACTTTAGCCAAGACACCTTAGCCAAGACACCTTAGCCAAGACACCTTAGCCAAGACACATTAGCCAAGACACATTAGCAAAGACACATTAGCCAAGACACATTAGCCAAGACACATTAGCCAAGACACCTCAGCCAAGATACGTTAGCCAAGACACCTTAGCCAAGACACATTAGCCAAGACACATTATCTAAGACACATTAGCCGAGACACATTAGCCAAGACACATTAGCCAAGACACCTTAGCCAAGACACCTTAGCCAAGACACATTAGCCAAGACACATTAGCCGAGACACATTAGCCAAGACACCTTAGCCAAGACACCTTAGCCAAGACACCTTAGCCGAGACACCTTAGCCAAGACACATTAGCCAAGACACCTTATCCAAGACTCATTAGGCACGACACTTTAGCCAAGACACCTTAGCCAAGACACCTTAGCTAAGACACCTTAGCCAAGACACATTAGCCAAGACACATTAGCCAAGACACATTAGCCAAGACACCTTAGCCAAGACACCTTAGTCAAGACACATTAGCCAAGACACATAAGCCGAGACACATTAGCCACGACACTTTAGCCAAGACACCTTAGCCAAGACACCTTAGCCAAGACACCTTAGCCAAGACACCTTAGCCAAGACACATTAGCCAAGACACCTTAGCCAAGACACATTAGCCAAGACACATTAGCCAAGACACTTTAGCCAAGACACCTCAGCCAAGATACATTAGCCAAGACACATTAGCCGAGACACCTTAGCCAAGACACATTAGCCAAGACACATTAGCTAAGACACATAAGATAAGACACCTTAGCCAAGACACATCAGCCAAGACACCTTAGCCAAGACACATTAGCCAAGACACCTTAGCCAAGACACCTTAGCCAAGACACCTTAGCCAAGACACATTAGCCAAGACACCTTAGCCAAGACACATTAGCCAAGACACCTTAGCCAAGACACCTTAGCCAAGACACCTTAGCCAAGACACCTTAGCCAAGACACATTAGCCAAGACACATTAGCCAAGACACCTTAGCCAAGACACATTAGCCAAGACACCTTAGCCAAGACACATTAGCCAAGACACCTTGGCCAAGACACATTAGCCAAGACACCTTAGCCGAGACACATAAGCCAAGACACCTTAGCCAAGACACATTAGCCAAGACACCATAGCCAAGACACATAAGCCAAGACACCTTAGCCAAGACACCTTAGCCAAGACACCTTAGCCAAGACACATTAGCCAAGACACCTTAGCCAAGACACATTAGCCAAGACACATTAGCCAAGACACATTAGCCAAGACACATTAGCCAAGACACCTTAGCCAAGACACATTAGCCAAGACACCTTAGCCAAGACACCTTAGCCAAGACACCTTAGCCAAGACACCTTAGCCAAGACACCTTACACAAGACACATTATCCACGACACTTTAGCCAAGACACCTTAGCAAAGACACCTTAGCCAAGACACCTTAGCCAAGACACATTAGCCAAGACACATTAGCCAAGACACCTTAGCCAAGACACATTAGCCAAGACACCTTAGCCAAGACACCTTAGTCAAGACACATTAGCCAAGACACATAAGCCGAGACACATTAGCCACGACACTTTAGCCAAGACACCTTAGCCAAGACACCTTAGCCAAGACACCTTAGCCAAGACACCTTAGCCAAGACACATTAGCCAAGACACATTAGCAAAGACACATTAGCAAAGACACATTAGCTAAGACACATAAGATAAGACACCTTAGCCAAGACACATCAGCCAAGACACCTTAGCCAAGACACATTAGCCAAGACACCTTAGCCAACACACCTTAGCCAAGACACCTTAGCCAAGACACATTAGCCAAGACACCTTAGCCAAGACACATTAGCCAAGACACCTTAGCCAAGACACCTTAGCCAAGACACCTTAGCCAAGACACCTTAGCCAAGACACATTAGCCAAGACACCTTAGCCAAGACACATTAGCCAAGACACATTAGCCAAGACACATTAGCCGAGACTCCTTAGCCAAGACACATTAGCCAAGACACCTTAGCCAAGACACATTAGCCAAGACACATTAGCCAAGACACCTCAGCCAAGATACATTAGCCAAGACACATTACCCAAGACACCTTAGCCAAGACACATTAGCAAAGACACATTAGCTAAGACACATAAGATAAGACACCTTAGCCAAGACACATCAGCCAAGACACCTTAGCCAAGACACATTAGCCAAGACACCTTAGCCAAGACACCTTAGCCAAGACACCTTAGCCAAGACACATTAGCCAAGACACCTTAGCCAAGACACATTAGCCAAGACACCTTAGCCAAGACACCTTAGCCAAGACACCTTAGCCAAGACACATTAGCCAAGACACCTTAGCCAAGACACATTAGCAAAGACACATTAGCCAAGACACATTAGCCAAGACACATTAGCCAAGACACCTTAGCCAAGACACCTTAGCCAAGACACATTAGCCAAGACACCTTAGCCAAGACACATTAGCCAAGACACATTATCTAAGACACATTAGCCGAGACACATTAGCCAAGACACCTTAGCAAAGACACATTAGCCAAGACAGCTTTGCCAAGACACCTTAGCCAGAAACATTAGCCAAGACACCTTAGCCAAGACACCTTAGCCAAGACACATTATCCAAGACACCTTAGCCAAGACACCTTAGCCAAGAAACGTTAGCCAAGACACATTAGCCAAGACACCTTAGCCAAGACACTTTAGCCAAGACACATTAGCCAAGACACATTAGCCAAGACACATTAGCAAAGACACATTAGCCAAGACACATTAACCGAGACACATTAGCCAAGACACCTTAGCCAAGACACCTTAGCCAAGACACCTTAGCCAAGACACCTTAGCCGAGACACCTTTGCCAAGACACATTAGCCAAGACACCTTAGCCAAGACACATTAGCCAAGACACATAAGCCGAGACACATAAGCAAAGACATCAAAGCCAAGATGCCTTAGCCAAGACACCTTAGCCAAGACACCTTAGCCAAGACACCTTAGTCAAGACACATTAGCCAAGACACATTAGCAAAGACACATTAGCCAAGACACCTTAGCCAAGACACCTTAGCAAAGACACATTAGCCAAGACACATTAGCCAAGACACATTAGCCAAGACACCTTAGCCAAGACACATTAGCCAAGACACCTTAGCCAAGACACATTAGCCAAGACACCTTAGCCAAGACACATTAGCCAAGACACCTTAGCCAAGACACCTTAGCCGAGACACATTAGCCACGACACATTAGCCAAGACACCTTAGCCAAGACACATTAGCCAAGACACATTAGCCAAGACACATTAGCCAAGACACCTTAGCCAAGACACCTTAGCCAAGACACATTAGCCAAGACACATTAGCCAAGACACATTAGCCAAGACACCTTAGCCAAGACACCTTAGCCAAGACACATTAGCCAAGACACATTAGCCAAGACAACTTAGCCAAGACACATTAGCCAAGACACATTAGCCAAGACACCTTAGCCAAGACACCTTAGCCAAGACACCTTAGCCAAGACACATTAGCCAAGACACATTAGCCAAGACAACTTAGCCAAGACACATTAGCCAAGACACATTAGCCAAGACACCTTAGCCAAGACACATTAGCCAAGACACCTTAGCCAAGACACCTTAGCCAAGACACCTTATCCAAGACACATTAGCCAAGACACATTAGCCAAGACACCTTAGCCAAGACACATTAGCCAAGACACATTAGCCAAGACACATTAGTCAAGACACCTTAGCCAAAACACATTAGTCAAGACACCTTAGCCAAGACACCTTCGGCAAGACACCTTAGCCAAGACACCTTAGCCAAGACACCTTAGCCAAGACACATTAGCCAAGACACCTTAGCCAAGACACCTTAGCCAAGACACCTTAGCCAAGACACCTTAGTTAAGACACCTTAGCCAAGACACATTAGCCAAGACACATTAGCCAAGACACATTAGCCAAGACACATAAGCCAAGACACCTTAGCCAAGACACATTAGCCAAGACACATTAGCCAAGACACCTTAGCCAAGACACCTTAGCCAAGACACATAAGCCACGACACTTTAGCCAAGACACATTAGCCAAGACACATTAGCCAAGACACATTAGCCAAGACACATAAGCCAAGACACCTTAGCCAAGACACATTAGCCAAGACACATTAGCCAAGACACCTTAGCCAAGACACCTTAGCCAAGACACCTTAGCCAAGACACATTAGCCAAGACACATTAGCCAAGACAACTTAGCCAAGACACCTTAGCCAAGACACCTTAGCCAAGACACCTTAGCCAAGACACCTTAGTTAAGACACCTTAGCCAAGACACATTAGCCAAGACACATTAGCCAAGACACATTAGCCAAGACACATAAGCCAAGACACCTTAGCCAAGACACATTAGCCAAGACACATTAGCCAAGACACCTTAGCCAAGACACCTTAGCCAAGACACATTAGCCAAGACACATTAGCCAAGACACCTTAGCCAATACACCTTAGCCAAGACACCTTAGCCAAGACACATTAGCCAAGACACATTAGCCAAGACACCTTAGCCAAGACACATTAGCCAAGACACATTAGCCGAGACACCTTAGCCAAGACACATTAGCCAAGACACCTTAGCCAAGACACCTTAGCCAAGACACCTTAGCCAAGACACCATAGGCAAGACACATTAGCCAAGACACATTAGCCAAGACACATTAGCCAAGACACCTTAGCCAAGACACATTAGCCAAGACACATTAGCCAAGACACCTTAGCCAAGACACCTTAGCCAAGACACATTAGCCACGACACTTTAGCCAAAACACATTAGCCAAGACACCTTAGCCAAGACACATTAGCCAAGACACATTAGCCAAGACACCTTAGCCAAGACACCTTAGCCAAGACACATTAGCCAAGACACATTAGCCAAGACACATTAGCCAAGACACCTTAGCCAAGACACCTTAGCCAAGACACATTAGCCAAGACACCTTAGCCAAGACACATTAGCCAAGACACCTTAGCCAAGACACCTTAGCCAAGACACCTTAGCCAAGACACCTTAGGCAAGACACATTAGCCAAGACACCTTAGCCAAGACACCTTAGCCAAGACACATTAGCCAAGACACCTTAGCCAAGACACATTAGCCAAGACACCTTAGCCAAGACACATTAGCCAAGACACCTTAGCCAAGACACCTTAGCCAAGACACCTTAGCCAAGACACATTAGCCAAGACACATTAGCCAAGACACCTTAGCCAAGACACATAAGCCAAGACACCTTAGCCAAGACACATTAGCCAAGACACATTAGCCAAGACACCTTAGCCAAGACACCTTAGCCAAGACACATTAGCCACGACACATTAGCCAAGACACCTTAGCCAAGACACCTTAGCCAAGACACCTTAGCCAAGACACATTAGCCAAGACACATTAGCCAAGACACCTTAGCCAAGACACATTAGCCAAGACACATTAGCCAAGACACATTAGCCAAGACACATTAGCCAAGACACCTTAGCCAAGACACCTAAGCCAAGACACCTTAGGCAAGACACATTAGCCAAGACACATTAGCCAAGACACATTAGCCAAGACACCTTAGCCAAGACACATTAGCCAAGACACATTAGCCAAGACACCTTAGCCAAGACACCTTAGCCAAGACACATTAGCCACGACACTTTAGCCAAAACACATTAGCCAAGACACCTTAGCCAAGACACCTTAGCCAAGACACATTAGCCAAGACACCTTAGCCAAGACACCTTAGCCAAGACACATTAGCCAAGACACCTTTGCCAAGACACATTAGCCAAGACACCTTAGCCAAGACACCTTAGCCAAGACACATTAGCCAAGACACCTTAGCCAAGACACATTAGCCAAGACACCTTAGCCAAGACACATTAGCCAAGACACCTTAGCCAAGACACCTTAGTTAAGACACCTTAGCCAAGACACATTAGCCAAGACACATTAGCCAAGACACATTAGCCAAGACACATAAGCCACGACACTTTAGCCAAAACACATTAGCCAAGACACCTTAGCCAAGACACCTTAGCCAAGACACATTAGCCAAGACACCTTAGCCAAGACACCTTAGCCAAGACACATTAGCCAAGACACCTTAGCCAAGACACATTAGCCAAGACACATTAGCCAAGACACCTTAGCCAAGACACATTAGCCAAGACACATTAGCCAAGACACATTAGCCAAGACACCTTAGCCAAGACACATTAGCCAAGACACCTTAGCCAAAACACATTAGCCAAGACACCTTAGCCAAGACACCTTAGCCAAGACACATTAGCCAAGACACCTTAGCCAAGACACCTTAGCCAAGACACATTAGCCAAGACACCTTAGCCAAGACACATTAGCCAAGACACATTAGCCAAGACACCTTAGCCAAGACACATTAGCCAAGACACATTAGCCAAGACACATAAGCCAAGACACATTAGCCAAGACACCTTAGCCAAGACACCTTAGCCAAGACAGCTTAGCCAAAACACCTTAGGCAAGACACATTAGCCAAGACACCTTAGCCAAGACACCTTAGCCAAGACACATTAGCCAAGACACCTTAGCCAAGACACATTAGCCAAGACACCTTAGCCAAGACACATTAGCCAAGACACCTTAGCCAAGACACATTAGCCAAGACACATTAGCCAAGACACATTAGCCAAGACACATAAGCCAAGACACCTTAGCCAAGACACATTAGCCAAGACACATTAGCCAAGACACCTTAGCCAAGACACCTTAGCCAAGACACATTAGCCACGACACGTTAGCCAAGACACCTTAGCCAAGACACCTTAGCCAAGACACCTTAGAAAAGACACATTAGCCAAGACACATTAGCCAAGACACCATAGGCAAGACACATTAGCCAAGACACATTAGCCAAGACACATTAGCCAAGACACCTTAGCCAAGACACATTAGCCAAGACACCTTAGCCAAGACACCTTAGCCAAGACACCTTAGGCAAGACACATTAGCCAAGACACATTAGCCAAGACACATTAGCCAAGACACCTTAGCCAAGACACATTAGCCAAGACACATTAGCCAAGACACCTTAGCCAAGACACCTTAGCCAAGACACATTAGCCACGACACTTTAGCCAAAACACATTAGCCAAGACACCTTAGCCAAGACACATTAGCCAAGACACATTAGCCAAGACACCTTAGCCAAGACACATTAGCCAAGACACATTAGCCAAGACACCTTAGCCAAGATACATTAGCCAAGACACATTAGCCAAGACACCTTAGCCAAGACACATTAGCCAAGACACATTAGCTAAGACACATAAGCCAAGACACCTTAGCCAAGACACATTAGCCAAGACACCTTAGCCAAGACACATTAGCCAAGACACCTTAGCCAAGACACCTTAGCCAAGACACATTAGCCAAGACACCTTAGCCAAGACACCTTAGCCAAGACACCTTAGCCAAGACACCTTAGCCAAGACACCTTAGCCAAGACACATTAGCCAAGACACCTTAGCCAAGACACATTAGCCAAGACACATTAGCCAAGACACATTAGCCAAGACACATTAGCCAAGACACCTTAGCCAAGACACCTTAGCCAAGACACATTAGCCAAGACACATAAGCCGAGACTCATTAGCCAAGACACCTTAGCCAAGACACATTAGCCAAGACACCTCAGCCAAGATACATCACACTTGGCAAAAGTCGTACGACATCGAGGCTTATTAGCCGGCTTATTAAAGGCTTACTAGCAACTTAGTAAGCCTCGTTCGTGGATCGTTCGCTGGGGTGGGGGAATCGGGTACAGGGGCGGGGCGTATGCCGTATGTACGCTTGTATATAGCCTGCAAGCTTGCAGGCTTATTTATAATAAGCGTTGGTAGCCTAATAAGCTTCAGTGTGTCCCGTTCTTTCCTTCGCATTTTTGTTCTTTCTCGCTTTCCCTTTCTTTCCTATTGCTGCATTCGGGACACCCTCGTCCCGAACACACCACGACCGTGAACGAAATAATTACCAGGAAATACATACGATCCCTTTTTTTATTGCACATACGCTCATCATGCGACGAACAGGTAAATAAAACTGCCCGCGTTCTGCGAAGCGGACGGTGGGATGGGGTTCCTATGTTCGGCAGAGGTTTCTGTAAATATATAGAAGAAAAAAAACGGAGCGACATGAGAAATCTTTACACTTTGTTTTTTTTTCTTTAACTCATTTCGAGTGTTAAAATGCGTACCTCTCACGACGGCGAGTATTCAGCACTCTCTCCGATGTGATTTGTCCTGCCATCCTGCGGTTTAACTCCGGCTTCACCCTTTCCGCTTCACGGCCAAACTCTTTCCATCAGCTGATCGACTCAATGGGATGCACTACGCACAAAACACAAGGAATAGAATTAATTCACTTATCACAATCACTAGTTTTCACATTACTTACCGGAGCAAAGAATCACTTTACAAAACATGATAACGCTTGCGCACACACCTCCGCCTCCAGCAAAGGCCAAACTCATAAAATACGCCAAAGACAGGGCAAAAGCAATTTTGTAGTGAAAGAAAGGAGACAGCGAAAAACAATATAGTGCCACACTCCTCGACAGGCTTCAAAGTGTGGAACCAAAATTGTCTAACACTTCGAGTATGGGACCGTTCAGGTGTGGGGTGGGTTGGTGACGCAGGTTGCGGTGAGGGTTTACATAGAATATAAGAGCGTGTGTGAGTGAGGTAGAATGGTGGAGTGAGAGTTTGTCGTACGATCACTCGAAAGTGAGGGTCAGGGGTAGCGAGAATGAAGAAATTTCCCCCCTCTCAAGCGATTTCTGCCAAGTGGGATTAGCCAAGACACATTAGCCAAGACACCTTAGCCAACACACATTAGCAAAGACACATTAGCTAAGACACATAAGCCAAGACACCTTAGCCAAGACACATAAGCCAAGACACCTTAGCCAAGACACATTAGTCAAGACACCTTAGCCAAGACACCTTAGCCAAGACACCTTAGCCAAGACACATTAGCCCAGACACCTTAGCCAAGACACATTAGCCAAGACACATTAGCCAAGACACCTTAGCCAAGACACCTTAGCCAAGACACCTTAGCCAAGACACCTTAGCCAAGACACCTTAGCCAAGACACCTTAGCCAAGACACATTAGCCAAGACACCTTAGCCAAGACACATTAGCCAAGACACCTTAGCCAAGACACATTAGCCAAGACACATTAGCCAAGACACATTAGCCAAGACACCTTAGCCAAGACACATTAGCCAAGACACATTAGCCAAGACACCTTAGCCAAGACACCTTAACCAAGACACATTAGCCAAGACACCTTAGCCAAGACACATTAGCCAAGACACCTTAGCCAAGACACCTTAGCCAAGACACCTTAGCCAAGACACATTAGCCAAGACACATTAGCCAAGACACCTTAGCCAAGACACCTTAGCCAAGACACCTTCGGCAAGACACATTAGCCAAGACACATTAGCCAAGACACATTAGCCAAGACACATTAGCCAAGACACCTTAGCCAAGACACATTAGCCAAGACACATTAGCCAAGACACCTTAGCCAAGACACATTAGCCAAGACACTTTAGCCAAGACACCTTAGCCAAGACACCTTTGCCAAGACACCTTAGCCAAGACACATTAGCCAAAACACATTAGCCAAGACACATTAGCCAAGACACATTAGCCAAGACACCTTAGCCAAGACACCTTAGCCAAGACACCTTAGCCAAGACACCTTAACCAAGACACATTAGCCAAGACACCTTCGGCAAGACACATTAGCCAAGACACATTAGCCAAGACACATTAGCCAAGACACATTAGCCAAGACACCTTAGCCAAGACACCTTAACCAAGACACATTAGCCAAGACACCTTAGCCAAGACACATTAGCCAAGACACCTTAGCCAAGACACCTTAGCCAAGACACCTTAGGCAAGACATATTAGCCACGACACATTAGCCAAGACACCTTAGCCAAGACACCTTAGCCAAGACACCATCGGCAAGACACATTAGCCAAGACACATTAGCCAAGACACATTAGCCAAGACACATTAGCCAAGACACCTTAGCCAAGACACATTAGCCAAGACACATTAGCCAAGACACCTTAGCCAAGACACATTAGCCAAGACACTTTAGCCAAGACACCTTAGCCAAGACACCTTAGCCAAGACACCTTAGCCAAGACACCTTCGGCAAGACACATTAGCCAAGACACATTAGCCAAGACACATTAGCCAAGACACATTAGCCAAGACACCTTAGCCAAGACACATTAGCCAAGACACATTAGCCAAGACACCTTAGCCAAGACACATTAGCCAAGACACTTTAGCCAAGACACCTTAGCCAAGACACCTTAGCCAAGACACCTTAGCCAAGACACATTAGCCAAGACACATTAGCCAAGACACATTAGCCAAGACACCTTAGCCAAGACACATTAGCCAAGACACATTAGCCAAGACACCTTAGCCAAGACACATTAACCAAGACACATTAGCCAAGACACCTTAGCCAAGACACATTAGCCAAGACACCTTAGCCAAGACACCTTAGCCAAGACACCTTAGGCAAGACACATTAGCCAAGACACATTAGCCAAGACACCTTAGCCAAGACACATTAGCCAAGACACATTAGCCAAGACACATTAGCCAAGACACCTCAACCAAGACACCTTAGCCAAGACACCTTAGCCAAGACACCTTCGGCAAGACACATTAGCCAAGACACATTAGCCAAGACACATTAGCCAAGACACATTAGCCAAGACACCTTAGCCAAGACACATTAGCCAAGACACATTAGCCAAGACACCTTAGCCAAGACACATTAGCCAAGACACATTAGCCAAGACACATTAGCCAAGACACCTTAGCCAAGACACCTTAGCCAAGACACATTAGCCAAGACACATAAGCCAAGACACCTTAGCCAAGACACATTAGCCAAGACACATTAGCCAAGACACCTTAGCCAAGACATATTAGCCAAGACACCTTAGCCAAGACACATTAGCCAAGACACATTAGCCAAGACACATTAGCCAAGACACCTTAGCCAAGATACATTAGCCAAGACACATTAGCCAAGACACCTTAGCCAAGACACCTTCGGCAAGACACATTAGCCAAGACACATTAGCCAAGACACATTAGCCAAGACACATTAGCCAAGACACCTTAGCCAAGACTCATTAGCCAAGACACATTAGCCAAGACACCTTAGCCAAGACACATTAGCCAAGACACTTTAGCCAAGACACCTTAGCCAAGACACATTAGCCAAGACACCTTAGCCAAGACACCTTAGCCAAGACACCTTCGGCAAGACACATTAGCCATGACACATTAGCCAAGACACATTAGCCAAGACACATTAGCCAAGACACCTTAGCCAAGACTCATTAGCCAAGACACATTAGCCAAGACACCTTAGCCAAGACACATTAGCCAAGACACTTTAGCCAAGACACCTTAGCCAAGACACCTTAGCCAAGACACCTTAGCCAAGACACATTAGCCAAGACACATTAGCCAAGACACATTAGCCAAGACACATTAGCCAAGACACCTTAGCCAAGACACATTAGCCAAGACACATTAGCCAAGACACATTAGCCAAGACACCTTAACCAAGACACATTAGCCAAGACACCTTAGCCAAGACACATTAGCCAAGACACCTTAGCCAAGACACCTTATCCAAGACACCTTAGGCAAGACACATTAGCCAAGACACATTAGCCAAGACACCTTAGCCAAGACACATTAGCCAAGACACATTAGCCAAGACACATTAGCCAAGACACCTTAACCAAGACACCTTAGCCAAGACACCTTAGCCAAGACACCTTCGGCAAGACACATTAGCCAAGACACATTAGCCAAGACACATTAGCCAAGACACATTAGCCAAGACACCTTAGCCAAGACACCTTAGCCAAGACACATTAGCCAAGACACCTTAGCCAAGACACATTAGCCAAGACACCTTAGCCAAGACACCTTAGCCAAGACACCTTAGCCAAGACACCTTAGCCAAGACACCTTAGCCAAGACACATTAGCCAAGACACCTTAGCCAAGACACATTAGCCAAGACACCTTAGCCAAGACACATTATCCAAGACACCTTAGCCAAGACACCTTAGCCAAGACACCTTAGCCAAGACACCTTAGCCAAGACACCTTAGCCAAGACACCTTAGCCAAGACACATTATCCAAGACACCTTAGCCAAGACACCTTAGCCAAGACACATTAGCCAAGACACATTAGCCAAGACACATTAGCCAAGACACCTTAGCCAAGACACATTAGCCAAGACACATTAGCCAAGACACCTTAGCCAAGACACCTTAGCCAAGACACATTAGCCACGACACTTTAGCCAAGACACCTTAGCCAAGACACCTTAGCCAAGACACATTAGCCAAGACACATTAGCCAAGACACCTTAGCCAAGACACATTAACCAAGACACATTAGCCGAGACACATTAGCCAAGACACCTTAGCTTAGACACATTAGCCAAGACACATTAGCCAAGACACCTTAGCCAAGACACATTAGCCAAGACACCTTAGCCAAGACACCTTAGCCAAGACACATTAGCCAAGACACATTAGCCAAGACACATTAGCCAAGACACCTTAGCCAAGACACCTTAGCCAAGACACCTTAGCCAAGACACATTAGCCAAGACACATTAGCCAAGACACCTTAGCCAAGACACATTAGCCAAGACACATTAGCCAAGACACATTAGCCAAGACACCTTAGCCAAGACACCTTAGCCAAGACACCTTAGCCAAGACACCTTAGGCAAGACACATTAGCCAAGACACATTAGGCAAGACACATTAGCCAAGACACATTAGCCAAGACACCTTAGCCAAGACACCTTAGCCAAGACACATTAGCCACGACACTTTAGCCAAGACACCTTAGCCAAGACACCTTAGCCAAGACACATTAGCCAAAACACATTAGCCAAGACACCTTAGCCAAGACACATTAGCCAAGACACATTAGCCAAGACACCTCAGCCAAGACACATTAGCCAAGACACCTTAGCCAAGACACATTAGCCAAGACACATTAGCCAAGACACCTTAGCCAAGACACATTAGCCAAGACACATTAGCCACGACACTTTAGCCAAAACACCTTAGCCAAGACACATTAGCCAAGACACATTAGCCAAGACACATTAGCCAAGACACCTTAGCCAAGACACCTTAGCCAAGACACATTAGCTAAGACACATAAGCCAAGACACCTTAGCCAAGACACATTAGCCAAGACACCTTAGCCAAGACACATTAGCCAAGACACCTTAGCCAAGACACCTTAGCCAAGACACCTTAGCCAAGACACATTAGACAAGACACCTTAGCCAAGACACATTAGCCAAGACACCTTAGCCAAGACATCTTAGCCAAGACACATTATTCAAGACACCTTAGCCAAGACACATTAGCCAAGACACATTAGCAAAGATACCTTAGCCAAGACACCTTAGCCAAGACACATTAGCCAAGACACATAAGCCAAGACACATTAGCCAAGACACCTTAGCCAAGACACCTTAGCCAAGACACATTAGCCAAGACACCTTAGCCAAGACACCTTAGCCAAGACACCTTAGCCAAGACACCTTAGCCAAGACACCTTAGCCAAGACACCTTCGGCAAGACACCTTAGCCAAGACATATTAGCCAAGACACCTCCGCCAAGATACATTAGCCAAGACACATTAGCCAAGACACCTTAGCCAAGACACATTAGCCAAAACACATTATCTAAGACACATTAGCCACGACACTTTAGCCAAGACACCTTAGCCAAGACACATTAGCCAAGACACATTAGCCAAGACACATTAGCAAAGACACATTCGCTAAGACACTTAAGCCAAAACACCTTAGCCAAGACACATTAGCCAAGACACCTTAGCCAAGACACCTTAGCCAAGACACCTTAGCCAAGACACCTTAGCCAAGACACCTTAGCCAAGACACCTTAGCCAAGACACATTAGCCAAGACACCTTAGCCAAGACACCTTAGCCAAGACACCTTAGCCAAGACACATTAGACAAGACACCTTAGCCAAGACACATTAGCCAAGACACCTTAGCCAAGACACCTTAGCCAAGACACATTAGCCAAGACACCTTAGCCAAGACACATTAGCCAAGACACATTAGCAAAGATACCTTAGCCAAGACACCTTAGCCAAGACACATTAGCCAAGACACCTTAGCCAAGACACATTAGCCAAGACACCTTAGCCAAGACACATTAGCCAAGACACCTTAGCCAAGACACCTTAGCCAAGACACCTTAGCCAAGACACCTTAGCCAAGACACCTTAGCCAAGACACCTTCGGCAAGACACATTAGCCAAGACATATTAGCCAAGACACCTCCGCCAAGATACATTAGCCAAGACACATTAGCCAAGACACCTTAGCCAAGACACATTAGCCAAAACACATTATCTAAGACACATTAGCCACGACACTTTAGCCAAGACACCTTAGCCAAGACACATTAGCCAAGACACATTAGCCAAGACACATTAGCCAAGACACCTTAGCCAAGACACATTAGCAAAGACACATTCGCTAAACCACTTAAGCCAAGACACCTTAGCCAAGACACCTTAGCCAAGACACCTTAGCCAAGACACATTAGCCAAGACACTTTAGCCAAGAAACCTTAGCCAAGACACATTAGCCAAGACACATTAGCCAAGACACATAAGCCAAGACACCTTAGCCAAGACACATTAGCAAAGACACATTAGCTAAGACACATAAGCCAAGACACCTTAGCCAAGACACATTAGCCAAGACACCTTAGCCAAGACACATTAGCCAAGACACCTTAGCCAAGACACCTTAGCCAAGACACATTAGCAAAGACACCTTAGCCAAGACACATTAGCCAAGACACCTTAGCCAAGACACCTTAGCCAAGACACCTTAGCCAAGACACCTTAGCCAAGACACATTAGCCAAGACACATAAGCCGAGACACATTAGCCAAGACACCTTAGCCAAGACACCTTAGGCAAGACACATTAGCCAAGACACCTTAGCCAAGACACATTAGCCAAGACACATTAGCCAAGACACCTTAGCCAAGACACCTTAGCCAAGACACCTTAGCCAAGACACATAAGCCAAGACACCTAAGCCTAGACACATTAGCCAAGACACCTTAGCCAAGACACCTTAGCCAAGACACCTTAGCCAAGACACATTAGCCAAGACACATTAGCCAAGACACATTAGCCAAGACACCTTAGCCAAGACACCTTAGCCAAGACACATTAGCCAAGACACATTAGCCAAGACACATTAGCCAAGACACCTTAGCCAAGACACATTAGCCAAAACACATTATCTAAGACACATTAGCCGAGACACCTTAGCCAAGACACCTTAGCCAAGACACCTTAGCCAAGACACCTTAGCCAAGACACATTAGCCAAGACACCTTAGCCAAGACACCTTAGCCAAGACACATTATCCAAGACACCTTAGCCAAGACACCTTAGCCAAGACACATTAGCCAAGACACATTAGCCAAGACACATTAGCCAAGACACCTTAGCCAAGACACATTAGCCAAGACACATTAGCCAAGACACCTTAGCCAAGACACCTTAGCCAAGACACATTAGCCACGACACTTTAGCCAAGACACCTTAGCCAAGACACCTTAGCCAAGACACATTAGCCAAGACACATTAGCCAAGACACCTTAGCCAAGACACATTAACCAAGACACATTAGCCGAGACACATTAGCCAAGACACCTTAGCTTAGACACATTAGCCAAGACACATTAGCCAAGACACCTTAGCCAAGACACATTAGCCAAGACACCTTAGCCAAGACACCTTAGCCAAGACACATTAGCCAAGACACCTTAGCCAAGACACATTAGCCAAGACACCTTAGCCAAGACACCTTAGCCAAGACACCTTAGGCAAGACACATTAGCCAAGACACATTAGCCAAGACACCTTAGCCAAGACACATTAGCCAAGACACATTAGCCAAGACACATTAGCCAAGACTCCTTAGGCAAGACACCTTAGCCAAGACACCTTAGCCAAGACACCTTAGGCAAGACACATTAGCCAAGACACATTAGCCAAGACACATTAGCCAAGACACCTTAGCCAAGACACATTAGCCAAGACACATTAGCCAAGACACCTCAGCCAAGACACATTAGCCAAGACACCTTAGCCAAGACACATTAGCCAAGACACCTTAGCCAAAACACCTTAGCCAAGACACCTTAGGCAAGACACATTAGCCAAGACACCTTAGCCAAGACACCTTAGGCAAGACACATTAGCCAAGACACATTAGCCAAGACACCTTAGCCAAGACACCTTAGCCAAGACACATTAGCCACGACACTTTAGCCAAGACACCTTAGCCAAGACACCTTAGCCAAGACACATTAGCCAAGACACATTAGCCAAGACACCTCAGCCAAGACACATTAGCCAAGACACATTAGCCAAGACACCTCAGCCAAGACACATTAGCCAAGACACCTTAGCCAAGACACATTAGCCAAGACACATTAGCCAAGACACCTTAGCCAAGACACCTTAGCCAAGACACATTAGCCACGACACTTTAGCCAAAACACCTTAGCCAAGACACATTAGCCAAGACACATTAGCCAAGACACATTAGCCAAGACACCTTAGCCAAGACACCTTAGCCAAGACACATTAGCTAAGACACATAAGCCAAGACACATTAGCCAAGACACATTAGCCAAGACACCTTAGCCAAGACACATTAGCCAAGACACCATAGCCAAGACACCTTAGCCAAGACACCTTAGCCAAGACACCTTAGCCAAGACACATTAGACAAGACACCTTAGCCAAGACACATTAGCCAAGACACCTTAGCCAAGACACCTTAGCCAAGAAACATTAGCCAAGACACCTTAGCCAAGACACATTAGCCAAGACACATTAGCAAAGATACCTTAGCCAAGACACCTTAGCCAAGACACATTAGCCAAGACACATAAGCCAAGACACATTAGCCAAGACACCTTAGCCAAGACACCTTAGCCAAGACACATTAGCCAAGACACCTTAGCCAAGACACCTTAGCCAAGACACCTTAGCCAAGACACCTTAGCCAAGACACCTTAGCCAAGACACCTTCGGCAAGACACATTAGCCAAGACACATTAGCCAAGACACCTTAGCCAAGACACCTTAGCCAAGACACCTTAGCCAAGACACCTTAGCCAAGACACCTTAGCCAAGACACCTTAGCCAAGACACATTAGCCAAGACACATTAGCCAAGACACATTAGCCAAGACATATTAGCCAAGACACCTCCGCCAAGATACATTAGCCAAGACACATTAGCCAAGACACCTTAGCCAAGACACATTAGCCAAAACACATTATCTAAGACACATTAGCCACGACACTTTAGCCAAGACACCTTAGCCAAGACACATTAGCCAAGACACATTAGCCAAGACACATTAGCCAAGACACCTTAGCCAAGACACATTAGCAAAGACACATTCGCTAAGACACTTAAGCCAAAACACCTTAGCCAAGACACATTAGCCAAGACACCTTAGCCAAGAAACATTAGCCAAGACACCTTAGCCAAGACACCTTAGCCAAGACACCTTAGCCAAGACACATTAGCCAAGACACCTTAGCCAAGACACATTAGCCAAGACACCTTAGCCAAGACACCTTAGCCAAGACACCTTATCCAAGACACATTAGCCACGACACTTTAGCCAAGAAACCTTAGCCAAGACACATTAGCCAAGACACATTAGCCAAGACACATAAGCCAAGACACCTTAGCCAAGACACATTAGCAAAGACACATTAGCTAAGACACATAAGCCAAGACACCTTAGCCAAGACACATTAGCCAAGACACCTTAGCCAAGACACATTAGCCAAGACACCTTAGCCAAGACACCTTTGCCAAGACACATTAGCCAAGACACCTTAGCCAAGACACATTAGCCAAGACACCTTAGCCAAGACACCTTAGCCAAGACACCTTAGCCAAGACACCTTAGCCAAGACACATTAGCCAAGACACCTTAGCCAAGACACATTAGCCAAGACACATTAGCCAAGACACATTAGCCAAGAAACCTTAGCCAAGACACATTAGCCAAGACACATTAGCCAAGACACCTTAGCCAAGACACCTTAGCCAAGACACATTAGCCACGACACTTTAACCAAGACACCTTAGCCAAGACACATTAGCCAAGACACATTAGCCAAGACACCTTAGCCAAGACACATTAGCAAAGACACAGTAGCTAAGACACATAAGCCAAAACACCTTAGCCAAGACACATTAGCCAAGACACATTAGCCAAGACACATTAGCCAAGACACATTAGCCAAGACACCTTAGCCAAGACACCTTAGCCAAGACACCTTAGCCAAGACACATTAGCCAAGACACCTTAGCCAAGACACATTAGCCAAGACACCTTAGCCAAGACACCTTAGCCAAGACACTTTAGCCAAGACACATTAACCAAGACACCTTAGCCAAGACACATTAGCCAAGACACCTTAGCCAAGACACCTTAGCCAAGACACCTTAGCCAAGACACATTAGCCAAGACACATAAGCCGAGACACATTAGCCAAGACACCTTAGCCAAGACACCTTAGCCAAGACACATTAGCCACGACACTTTAGCCAAGACACCTTAGCCAAGACACCTTAGCCAAGACACCTTAGCCAAGACACATTAGCCAAAACATATTAGCCAAGACACCTCAGCCAAGATACATTAGCCAAGACACCTTAGCCAAGACACATTAGCCAAGACACATTAGCCGAGACACATTAGCCGAGACACATTAGCCAAGACACCTTAGCAAAGACACATTAGCCAAGACAGCTTAGCCAAGACACATTAGCCAAGACACATCAGCCAAGACACCTTAGCCAAGACACCTTAGCCAAGACACCTTAGCCAAGACACATTAGCCAAGACACATAAGCCGAGACACATTAGCCAAGACACCTTAGCCAAGACACCTTAGCCAAGACACATAAGCCACGACACATTAGCCAAGACACCTTAGCCAAGACACCTTAGCCAAGACACATTAGCCACGACACTTTAGCCAAGACACCTTAGCCAAGACACATTAGCCAAGACACATTAGCCAAGACACATAAGCCAAGACACCTTAGCCAAGACACATTAGCAAAGACACATTAGCTAAGACACATAAGCCAAGACACCTTAGCCAAGACACCTTAGCCAAGACACCTTAGCCAAGACACATTAGCCAAGACACCTTAGCCAAGACACCTTAGCCAAGACACATTAGCCACGACACTTTAGCCAAGACACCTTAGCCAAGACACATTAGCCAAGACACATTAGCCAAGACACATTAGCCAAGACACCTTAGCCAAGACACATTAGCAAAGACACATTAGCTAAGACACATAAGCCAAAACACCTTAGCCAAGACACATTAGCCAAGACACCTTAGCCAAGACACATTAGCCAAGACACCTTAGCCAAGACACCTTAGCCAAGACACATTAGCCAAGACACATTAGCCAAGACACCTTAGCCAAGACACATTAGCCAAGACACATAAGCCGAGACACATTAGCCAAGACACCTTAGCCAAGACACATTAGCCAAGACACCTTAGCCAAGACACCTTAGCCAAGACACATTAGCCAAGACACCTTAGCCAAGACACCTTAGCCAAGACACATTAGCCAAGACACATTAGCCAAGACACATAAGCCAAGACAAATAAGCCGAGACACATTAGCCAAGACACCTTAGCCAAGACACCTTAGCCAAGACACCTTAGCCAAGACACCTTGGCCGAGACACCTTAGCCAAGACACCTTAGGCAAGACACATTAGCCAAGACACATTAGCCAAGACACATTAGCCAAGACACATTAGCCAAGACACCTTAGCCAAGACACCTTAGCCAAGACACATTAGCCAAGACACCTTAGCCAAGACACATTAGCCAAGACACATAAGCCAAGACACCTTAGCCAAGACACCTTAGCCAAGACACCTTAGCCAAGACACATTAGCCAAGACACCTTAGCCGAGACACATTAGCCAAGACACATCAGCCAAGACACCTTAGCCAAGACACCTTAGCCAAGACACCTTAGCCAAGACACATAAGCCGAGACACATTAGCCAAGACACCTTAGCCAATACACCTTAGCCAAGACACATAAGCCACGACACATTAGCCAAGACACCTTAGCCAAGACACCTTAGCCAAGACACCTTAGCCACGACACTTTAGCCAAGACACCTTAGCCAAGACACATTAGCCAAGACACATTAGCCAAGACACATAAGCCAAGACACCTTAGCCAAGACACATTAGCAAAGACACATTAGCTAAGACACATAAGCCAAGACACCTTAGCCAAGACACATTAGCCAAGACACCTTAGCCAAGACACATTAGCCAAGACACCTTAGCCAAGACACCTTAGCCAAGACACATTAGCCAAGACACCTTAGCCAAGACACATTAGCCAAGACACCTTAGCCAAGACACCTTAGCCAAGACACCTTAGCCAAGACACCTTAGCCAAGACACCTTAGCCAAGACACCTTAGCCAAGACACATTAGCCAAGACACCTTAGCCAAGACACATTAGCCAAGACACATTAGCCAAGACACATTAGCCAAGACACCTTAGCCAAGACACATTAGCCAAGACACATTAGCCACGACACCTTAGCCAAGACACCTTAGCCAAGACACATTAGCCACGACACTTTAGCCAAGACACCTTAGCCAAGACACATTAGCCAAGACACATTAGCCAAGACACATTAGCCAAGACACCTTAGCCAAGACACATTATCAAAGACACATTAGCTAAGACACATAAGCCAAAACACCTTAGCCAAGACACATTAGCCAAGACACCTTAGCCAAGACACATTAGCCAAGACACCTTAGCCAAGACACCTTAGCCAAGACACCTTAGCCAAGACACATTAGCCAAGACACCTTAGCCAAGACACATTAGCCAAGACACCTTAGCCAAGACACCTTAGCCAAGACACCTTAGCCAAGACACCTTAGCCAAGACACATTAGCCAAGACACCTTAGCCAAGACACATTAGCCAAGACACATTAGCCAAGACACCTTAGCCAAGACACCTTAGCCAAGACACATTAGCCAAGACACATAAGCCGAGACACATTAGCCAAGACACCTTAGCCAAGACACCTTAGCCAAGACACATTAGCCACGACACTTTAGCCAAGACACCTTAGCCAAGACACCTTAGCCAAGACACCTTAGTCAAGACACCTTAGCCAAGACACCTTAGCCAAGACATATTAGCCAAAACATATTAGCCAAGACACCTCAGCCAAGATACATTAGCCAAGACACATTAGCCAAGACACCTTAGCCAAGACACATTAGCCAAGACACATTAGCCAAGACACATTAGCCAAGACACATAAGCCGAGACACATTAGCCAAGACACCTTAGCCAAGACACCTTAGCCAAGACACCTTAGCCAAGACACCTTAGCCGAGACACATTAGCCAAGACACCTTAGCCAAGACACATTAGCCAAGACACATTAGCCAAGACACATTAGCCAAGACACCTTAGCCAAGACACCTTAGCCAAGACACATTAGCCAAGACACCTTAGCCAAGACACATTAGCCAAGACACCTTAGCCAAGACACCTTAGCCAAGACACTTTAGCCAAGACACATTAACCAAGACACATTAGCCAAGACACATTAGCCAAGACACCTTAGCCAAGACACCTTAGCCAAGACACCTTAGCCAAGACACATTAGCCAAGACACATAAGCCGAGACACCTTAGCCAAGACACCTTAGCCAAGACACATTAGCCAAGACACATTAGCCACGACACTTTAGCCAAGACACCTTAGCCAAGACACTTTAGCCAAGACACCTTAGCCAAGACACCTTAGCCAAGACACATTAGCCACGACACTTTAGCCAAGACACCTTAGCCAAGACACATTAGCCAAGACACCTTAGCCAAGAAACATTAGCAAAGACACATAAGCTAAGACACATAAGCCAAGACACCTTAGCCAAGACACATTAGCCAAGACACCTTAGCCAAGACACATTAGCCAAGACACCTTAGCCAAGACACCTTAGCCAAGACACCTTAGCCAAGACACATTAGCCAAGACACCTTAGCCAAGACACATTAGCCAAGAAACCTTAGCCAAGACACCTTAGCCAAGACACCTTAGCCAAGACACCTTAGCCAAGACAAATTAGCCAAGACACCTTAGCCAAGACACATTAGCCAAGACACATTAGCCAAGACACATTAGCCAAGACACCTTAGCCAAGACACATTAGCCAAGACACATTAGCCAAGACACCTTAGCCAAGACACCTTAGCCAAGACACCTTAGCCAAGACACCTTAGCCGAGACACATTAGCCAAGACACCTTAGCCAAGACACATTAGCCAAGACACATTAGCCAAGACACATTAGCCAAGACACCTTAGCCAAGACACCTTAGCCAAGACACCTTAGCCAAGACACATTAGCCAAGACACCTTAGCCAAGACACATTAGCCAAGACACCTTAGCCAAGACACCTTAGCCAAGACACTTTAGCCAAGACACATTAACCAAGACACATTAGCCAAGACACATTAGCCAAGACACCTTAGCCAAGACACCTTAGCCAAGACACCTTAGCCAAGACACATTAGCCAAGACACATAAGCCGAAACACATTAGCCAAGACACCTTAGCCAAGACACATTAGCCAAGACACATTAGCCACGACACTTTAGCCAAGATACATTAGCCAAGACACATTAGCCAAGACACCTTAGCCAAGACACATTAGCCAAAACACATTATCTAAGACACATTAGCCGAGACACATTAGCCAAGACACCTTAGCAAAGACACATTAGCCAAGACAGCTTTGCCAAGACACCTTAGCCAAGACACATTAGCCAAGACACCTTAGCCAAGACACCTTAGCCAAGACACATTATCCAAGACACCTTAGCCAAGACACCTTAGCCAAGACACATTAGCCAAGACACATTAGCCAAGATACATAAGCCGAGACACATTAGCCAAGACACCTTAGCCAAGACACCTTAGCCAAGACACCTTAGCCAAGACACCTTAGCCGAGACACATTAGCCAAGACACCTTAGCCAAGACACATTAGCCAAGACACATTAGCCAAGACACATTAGCCAAGACACCTTAGCCAAGACACCTTAGCCAAGACACATTAGCCAAGACACATAAGCCGAGACACATTAGCCAAGACACCTTAGCCAAGACACATTAGCCAAGACACATTAGCCACGACACTTTAGCCAAGATACATTAGCCAAGACACATTAGCCAAGACACCTTAGCCAAGACACATTAGCCAAAACACATTATCTAAGACACATTAGCCGAGACACATTAGCCAAGACACCTTAGCAAAGACACATTAGCCAAGACACATTAGCCAAGACACATTAGCCAAGATACATAAGCCGAGACACATTAGCCAAGACACCTTAGCCAAGACACCTTAGCCAAGACACCTTAGCCAAGACACATTAGCCAAGACACCTTAGCCAAGACACATTAGCCAAGACACCTTAGCCAAGACACCTTAGCCAAGACACTTTAGCCAAGACACATTAACCAAGACACATTAGCCAAGACACATTAGCCAAGACACCTTAGCCAAGACACCTTAGCCAAGACACCTTAGCCAAGACATATTAGCCAAGACACATAAGCCGAGACACATTAGCCAAGACACCTTAGCCAAGACACATTAGCCAAGACACATTAGCCACGACACTTTAGCCAAGACACCTTAGCCAAGACACCTTAGCCAAGACACATTAGCCACGACACTTTAGCCAAGACACCTTAGCCAAGACACATTAGCCAAGACACATTAGCCAAGACACATTAGCCAAGACACCTTAGCCAAGAAACATTAGCAAAGACACATAAGCTAAGACACATAAGCCAAGACACCTTAGCCAAGACACATTAGCCAAGACACCTTAGCCAAGACACATTAGCCAAGACACCTTAGCCAAGACACTTTAGCCAAGAAACCTTAGCCAAGACACCTTAGCCAAGACACCTTAGCCAAGACACCTTAGCCAAGACAAATTAGCCAAGACACCTTAGCCAAGACACATTAGCCAAGACACATTAGCCAAGACACATTAGCCAAGACACCTTAGCCAAGACACATTAGCCAAGACACATTAGCCAAGACACCTTAGCCAAGACACCTTAGCCAAGACACCTTAGCCAAGACACCTTAGCCGAGACACATTAGCCAAGACACCTTAGCCAAGACACATTAGCCAAGACACATTAGCCAAGACACATTAGCCAAGACACCTTAGCCAAGACACCTTAGCCAAGACACCTTAGCCAAGACACATTAGCCAAGACACCTTAGCCAAGACACCTTAGCCAAGACACCTTAGCCAAGACACTTTAGCCAAGACACATTAACCAAGACACATGAGCCAAGACACATTAGCCAAGACACCTTAGCCAAGACACCTTAGCCAAGACACCTTAGCCAAGACACATTAGCCAAGACACATAAGCCGAGACACATTAGCCAAGACACCTTAGCCAAGACACATTAGCCAAGACACATTAGCCACGACACTTTAGCCAAGACACTTTAGCCAAGACACCTTAGCCAAGACACATTAGCCACGACACTTTAGCCAAGACACCTTAGCCAAGACACCTTAGCCAAGACACATTAGCCAAGACACCTTAGCCAAGAAACCTTAGCCAAGACACCTTAGCCAAGACACCTTAGCCAAGACACCTTAGCCAAGACACATTAGCAAAGACACATTAGCTAAGACACATAAGCCAAGACACATTAGCCAAGACACCTTAGCCAAGACACATTAGCCAAGACACATTAGCCAAGACACCTTTGCCAAGACACCTTAGCCAAGACACCTTAGCCAAGACACATTAGCCAAGACACCTTAGCCAAGACACATTAGCCAAGACACCTTAGCCAAGACACCTTAGCCAAGACACCTTAGCCAAGACACATTAGCCAAGACACCTTAGCCAAGACACATTAGCCAAGACACATTAGCCAAGACACCTTAGCCAAGACACCTTAGCCAAGACACCTAAGCCAAGACACATTAGCCAAGACACATAAGCCGAGACACATTAGCCAAGACACCTTAGCCAAGGCACCTTAGCCAAGACACATTAGCCACGACACTTTAGCCAAGACACCTTAGCCAAGACACCTTAGCCAAGACACCTTAGCCAAGACACCTTAGCCAAGACACATTAGCCAAGACACATTAGCAAAGACACCTTAGCCAAGACACATTAGCCAAGACATATTAGCCAAGATACCTCAGCCAAGATACATTAGCCAAGACACATTAGCCAAGACACCTTAGCCAAGACACATTAGCCAAAACACATTATCTAAGACACATTAGCCGAGACACATTAGCCAAGACACCTTAGCAAAGACACATTAGCCAAGACAGCTTAGCCAAGACACATTAGCCAAGACACATTAGCCAAGACACCTAAGCCAAGACACCTTAGCCAAGACACATTATCCAAGACACCTTAGCCAAGACACCTTAGCCAAGACACTTTAGCCAAGACACATTAGCCAAGACACATTAGCCAAGACACATAAGCCGAGACACATTAGCCAAGACACCTTAGCCAAGACACCTTAGCCAAGACACCTTAGCCGAGACACCTTAGCCAAGATACATTAGCCAAGACACCTTAGCCAAGACACATTAGCCAAGACACATAAACCGAGACACATAAGCCAAGACATCTTAGCCAAGATGCCTTAGCCAAGACACCTTAGCCAAGACACCTTAGCCAAGACACATTAGCCAAGACACATTAGCCAAGACACCTTAGCCAAGACACATTAGCAAAGACACATTAGCTAAGACACATAAGCCAAAACACCTTAGCCAAGACACATTAGCCAAGACACATTAGCCAAGACACATTAGCCAAGACACCTTAGCCAAGACACCTTAGCCAAGACACCTTAGCCAAGACACATTAGCCAAGACACCTTAGCCAAGACACATTAGCCAAGACACCTTAGCCAAGACACCTTAGCCAAGACACTTTAGCCAAGACACATTAGCCGAGACACCTTAGCCAAGACACATTAGCCAAGACACCTTAGCCAAGACACCTTAGCCAAGACACCTTAGCCAAGACACATTAGCCAAGACACATAAGCCGAGACACATTAGCCAAGACACCTTAGCCAAGACACCTTAGCCAAGACACATTAGCCACGACACTTTAGCCAAGACACCTTAGCCAAGACACATTAGCCAAGACACCTTAGCCAAGACACATTAGCCAAGACACATAAGCCGAGACACATTAGCCAAGACACCTTAGCCAAGACACATTAGCCAAGACACCTTAGCCAAGACACCTTAGCCAAGACACATAAGCCAAGACACCTTAGCCAAGACACCTTAGCCAAGACACATTAGCCACGACACTTTAGCCAAGACACCTTAGCCAAGACACATTAGCCAAGACACATTAGCCAAGACACATTAGCCAAGACACATTAGCCAAGACACCTTAGCCAAGACACATTAGCAAAGACACATAAGCTTAGACACATAAGCCAAGACACCTTAGCCAAGACACATTAGCCAAGACACCTTAGCCAAGACACATTAGCCAAGACACCTTAGCCAAGACACCTTAGCCAAGACACCTTAGCCAAGACACATTAGCTTAGACACATTAGCCAAGACACATTAGCCAAGACACCTTAGCCAAGACACCTTAGCCAAGACACCTTAGCCAAGACACCTTAGCCAAGACACATTAGCCAAGACACCTTAGCCAAGACACATTAGCCAAGACACATTAGCCAAGACTCCTTAGCCAAGACACCTTAGCCAAGACACATTAGCCAAGACACCTTAGCCAAGAAACCTTAGCCAAGACACCTTAGCCAAGACACCTTAGCCAAGACACATTAGCGACGACACATTAGCCAAGACACATTAGCCGGGACACATTAGCCAAGACACCTTAGCCAAGACACCTTAGCCAAGACACATTAGCCAAGACACCTTAGCCAAGACACATTAGCCAAGACACCTTAGCCAAGACACCTTAGCCAAGACACCTTAGCCAAGACACATTAGCCGAGACACCTTAGCCAAGACACATTAGCCAAGACACCTTAGCCAAGACACATTAGCCAAGACACCTTAGCCAAGACACCTTAGCCAAGACACCTTAGCCAAGACACCTTAGCCAAGACACATTAGCCAAGACACCTTAGCCAAGACACATTAGCCAAGACACCTTAGCCAAGACACCTTAGCCAAGACACATTAGCCAAGACACCTTAGCCAAGACACATTAGCCAAGACACCTTAGCCAAGACACCTTAGCCAAGACACCTTAGCCAAGACACCTTAGCCAAGACACCTTAGCCAAGACACCTTAGCCAAGACACATTAGCCAAGACACCTTAGCCAAGACACATTAGCCAAGACACATTAGCCAAGACACATTAGCCAAGAAACCTTAGCCAAGACACCTTAGCCAAGACACATTAGCCACGACACCTTAGCCAAGACACCTTAGCCAAGACACATTAGCCACGACACTTTAGCCAAGACACCTTAGCCAAGACACATTAGCCAAGACACATTAGCCAAGACACATTAGCCAAGACAAATTAGCCAAGACACCTTAGCCAAGACACATTAGCCAAGACACATTAGCCAAGACACATTAGCCAAGACACCTTAGCCAAGACACATTAGCCAAGACACATTAGCCAAGACACCTTAGCCAAGACACCTTAGCCAAGACACCTTAGCCAAGACACCTTAGCCGAGACACATTAGCCAAGACACCTTAGCCAAGACACATTAGCCAAGACACATTAGCCAAGACACATTAGCCAAGACACATTAGCCAAGACACCTTAGCCAAGACACCTTAGCCAAGACACATTAGCCAAGACACCTTAGCCAAGACACATTAGCCAAGACACCTTAGCCAAGACACTTTAGCCAAGACACTTTAGCCAAGACACATTAACCAAGACACATTAGCCAAGACACATTAGCCAAGACACCTTAGCCAAGACACCTTAGCCTAGAATCCTTAGCCAAGACACATTAGCCAAGACACATAAGCCGAGACACATTAGCCAAGACACCTTAGCCAAGACACATTAGCCAAGACACATTAGCCACGACACTTTAGCCAAGACACTTTAGCCAAGACACCTTAGCCAAGACACATTAGCCACGACACTTTAGCCAAGACACCTTAGCCAAGACACCTTAGCCAAGACACATTAGCCAAGACACCTTAGCCAAGACACCTTAGCCAAGACACCTTAGCCAAGACACCTTAGCCAAGACACATTAGCCAAGACACATTAGCAAAGACACATTAGCTAAGACACATAAGCCAAGACACATTAGCCAAGACACCTTAGCCAAGACACATTAGCCAAGACACATTAGCCAAGACACCTTTGCCAAGACACCTTAGCCAAGACACCTTAGCCAAGACACATTAGCCAAGACACCTTAGCCAAGACACATTAGCCAAGACACCTTAGCCAAGACACCTTAGCCAAGACACCTTAGCCAAGACACATTAGCCAAGACACATTAGCCAAGACACCTTAGCCAAGACACCTTAGCCAAGACACCTAAGCCAAGACACATTAGCCAAGACACATAAGCCGAGACACATTAGCCAAGACACCTTAGCCAAGGCACCTTAGCCAAGACACATTAGCCACGACACTTTAGCCAAGACACCTTAGCCAAGACACCTTAGCCAAGACACCTTAGGCAAGACACATTAGCCAAGACACATTAGCAAAGACACCTTAGCCAAGACACATTAGCCAAGACATATTAGCCAAGATACCTCAGCCAAGATACATTAGCCAAGACACATTAGCCAAGACACCTTAGCCAAGACACATTAGCCAAAACACATTATCTAAGACACATTAGCCGAGACACATTAGCCAAGACACCTTAGCAAAGACACATTAGCCAAGACAGCTTAGCCAAGACACATTAGCCAAGACACATTAGCCAAGACACCTAAGCCAAGACACCTTAGCCAAGACACATTATCCAAGACACCTTAGCCAAGACACCTTAGCCAAGACACTTTAGCCAAGACACATTAGCCAAGACACATTAGCCAAGACACATAAGCCGAGACACATTAGCCAAGACACCTTAGCCAAGACACCTTAGCCAAGACACCTTAGCCGAGACACCTTAGCCAAGACACATTAGCCAAGACACCTTAGCCAAGACACATTAGCCAAGACACATAAGCCGAGACACATAAGCCAAGACATCTTAGCCAAGATGCCTTAGCCAAGACACCTTAGCCAAGACACCTTAGCCAAGACACATTAGCCAAGACACATTAGCCAAGACACCTTAGCCAAGACACATTAGCAAAGACACATTAGCTAAGACACATAAGCCAAAACACCTTAGCCAAGACACATTAGCCAAGACACATTAGCCAAGACACATTAGCCAAGACACCTTAGCCAAGACACCTTAGCCAAGACACCTTAGCCAAGACACATTAGCCAAGACACTTTAGCCAAGACACATTAGCCAAGACACCTTAGCCAAGACACCTTAGCCAAGACACTTTAGCCAAGACACATTAGCCGAGACACCTTAGCCAAGACACATTAGCCAAGACACCTTAGCCAAGACACCTTAGCCAAGACACCTTAGCCAAGACACATTAGCCAAGACACATAAGCCGAGACACATTAGCCAAGACACCTTAGCCAAGACACCTTAGCCAAGACACATTAGCCACGACACTTTAGCCAAGACACCTTAGCCAAGACACATTAGCCAAGACACCTTAGCCAAGACACATTAGCCAAGACACATAAGCCGAGACACATTAGCCAAGACACCTTAGCCAAGACACATTAGCCAAGACACCTTAGCCAAGACACCTTAGATAAGACACATAAGCCAAGACACCTTAGCCAAGACACCTTAGCCAAGACACATTAGCCACGACACTTTAGCCAAGACACCTTAGCCAAGACACATTAGCCAAGACACATTAGCCAAGACACATTAGCCAAGACACCTTAGCCAAGACACATTAGCAAAGACACATAAGCTTAGACACATAAGCCAAGACACCTTAGCCAAGACACATTAGCCAAGACACCTTAGCCAAGACACATTAGCCAAGACACCTTAGCCAAGACACCTTAGCCAAGACACCTTAGCCAAGACACATTAGCTTAGACACATTAGCCAAGACACATTAGCCAAGACACCTTAGCCAAGACACCTTAGCCAAGACACCTTAGCCAAGACACCTTAGCCAAGACACATTAGCCAAGACACCTTAGCCAAGACACATTAGCCAAGACACATTAGCCAAGACTCCTTAGCCAAGACACCTTAGCCAAGACACATTAGCCAAGACACCTTAGCCAAGAAACCTTAGCCAAGACACCTTAGCCAAGACACCTTAGCCAAGACACATTAGCGACGACACATTAGCCAAGACACATTAGCCGGGACACATTAGCCAAGACACCTTAGCCAAGACACCTTAGCCAAGACACATTAGCCAAGACACCTTAGCCAAGACACATTAGCCAAGACACCTTAGCCAAGACACCTTAGCCAAGACACCTTAGCCAAGACACATTAGCCAAGACACCTTAGCCAAGACACATTAGCCAAGACACCTTAGCCAAGACACATTAGCCAAGACACCTTAGCCAAGACACCTTAGCCAAGACACCTTAGCCAAGACACATTAGCTTAGACACATTAGCCAAGACACATTAGCCAAGACACCTTAGCCAAGACACCTTAGCCAAGACACCTTAGCCAAGACACCTTAGCCAAGACACATTAGCCAAGACACATTAGCCAAGACACATTAGCCAAGACACATTAGCCAAGACACCTTAGCCAAGACACATTAGCCAAGACACCTTAGCCAAGACACATTAGCCAAGACACATTTGCCAAGACACATTAGCAAAGACACATTAGCCAAGACACCTTAGCCAAGACACATTAGCCAACACACATTAGCCAAGAAACCTTAGCCAAGACACATTAACCAAGACACATTAGCCGAGACACATTAGCCAAGACACCTTAGCTTAGACACATTAGCCAAGACACATTAGCCAAGACACCTTATCCAAGACACCTTAGCCAAGACACATTAGCAAAGACACATTAGCCAAGACACTTTAGCCAAGACACATTAGCCAAGACACATTAGCCAAGACGCATTAGCCAAGACACATTAGCCAAGACACTTTATCCGAGACACATTAGCCAAGACATATTAGCCGAGACACTTTGGATAAGACACATTAGCCAAGACACTTTAGCCGAGACACATTAGCCAAGACACATTAGCCAAGACACATTAGCCAAGACACTTTAGCCAAGACACATTAGCCAAGACACATTAGCCAAGACGCATTAGCCAAGACACATTAGCCAAGACACCTTAGCGAAGACACCTTAGCCAAGACACATTAGCCAAGACACATTAGCCAAGACACATTAGCCAAGACACATTAGCCAAGACACATTAGCCAAGACACATTAGCCAAGACAAAATAGCCAAGACACATTAGCCAAGACACATTAGCCAAGACACATTTGCCAAGACACATTAGCCAAGACACATTAGCCAAGACGCATTAGCCAAGACACATTAGCCAAGACACATTAGCTGAGACACATTAGCCAAGACACATTAGCCGAGACACATTAGCCAAGACACATTAGCAAAGACACATTAGCCAAGACACATTAGCCAAGACACATTAGCCAAGACACATTAGCCAAGACACATTAGCCAAGACACATTAGCCGAGACACATTAGTCAAGACACCTTAGCCAAGACACATTAGCCAAGACACATTAGCCAAGACACTTTAGCCAACACACATTAGCCAAGACACATTAGCCAAGACACCTTAGCCAAGACACCATAGCCAAGACACATTAGCCAAGACACATTAGCCAAGACACATTAGCCAATACACATTAGCCAAGACAAAATAGCCAAGACACATTAGCCAAGACACATTAGCCAAGACACATTAGCCAAGACACCTTAGCCAAGACACATTAGCCAAGACACCTTAGCCAAGACACATTAGCCAAGACACATTTGCCAAGACACATTAGCAAAGACACATTAGCCAAGACACCTTAGCCAAGACACATTAGCCAACACACATTAGCCAAGAAACCTTAGCCAAGACACATTAACCAAGACACATTAGCCGAGACACATTAGCCAAGACACCTTAGCTTAGACACATTAGCCAAGACACATTAGCCAAGACACCTTATCCAAGACACCTTAGCCAAGACACATTAGCAAAGACACATTAGCCAAGACACTTTAGCCAAGACACATTAGCCAAGACACATTAGCCAAGACGCATTAGCCAAGACACATTAGCCAAGACACTTTATCCGAGACACATTAGCCAAGACATATTAGCCGAGACACTTTGGATAAGACACATTAGCCAAGACACTTTAGCCGAGACACATTAGCCAAGACACATTAGCCAAGACACATTAGCCAAGACACTTTAGCCAAGACACATTAGCCAAGACACATTAGCCAAGACGCATTAGCCAAGACACATTAGCCAAGACACCTTAGCGAAGACACCTTAGCCAAGACACATTAGCCAAGACACATTAGCCAAGACACATTAGCCAAGACACATTAGCCAATACACATTAGCCAAGACAAAATAGCCAAGACACATTAGCCAAGACACATTAGCCAAGACACATTTGCCAAGACACATTAGCCAAGACACATTAGCCAAGACGCATTAGCCAAGACACATAAGCCAAGACACTTTATCCGAGACACATTAGCCAAGACACATTAGCCGAGACACATTAGCCAAGACACATTAGCAAAGACACATTAGCCAAGACACATTAGCCAAGACACATTAGCCAAGACACATTAGCCAAGACACATTAGCCAAGACACATTAGCCGAGACACATTAGTCAAGACACCTTAGCCAAGACACATTAGCCAAGACACATTAGCCAAGACACTTTAGCCAACACACATTAGCCAAGACACATTAGCCAAGACACCTTAGCCAAGACACCATAGCCAAGACACATTAGCCAAGACACATTAACCAAGACACATTAGCCAAGACACATTAGCCAAGACACCTTAGCCAAGACACATTAGCCAAGACACTTTATCCGAGACACATTAGCCAAGACACATAAGCCGAGACACATTAGCCAAGACACCTTAGCCAAGACACATTAGCCAAGACACATTAGCCACGACACTTTAGCCAAGACACTTTAGCCAAGACACCTTAGCCAAGACACATTAGCCACGACACTTTAGCCAAGACACCTTAGCCAAGACACCTTAGCCAAGACACATTAGCCAAGACACCTTAGCCAAGAAACCTTAGCCAAGACACCTTAGCCAAGACACCTTAGCCAAGACACCTTAGCCAAGACACATTAGCAAAGACACATTAGCTTAGACACATAAGCCAAGACACATTAGCCAAGACACCTTAGCCAAGACACATTAGCCAAGACACATTAGCCAAGACACCTTTGCCAAGACACCTTAGCCAAGACACCTTAGCCAAGACACATTAGCCAAGACACCTTAGCCAAGACACATTAGCCAAGACACCTTAGCCAAGACACCTTAGCCAAGACACCTTAGCCAAGACACCTTAGCCAAGACACCTTAGCCAAGACACATTAGCCAAGACACATTAGCCAAGACACCTTAGCCAAGACACCTTAGCCAAGACACCTAAGCCAAGACACATTAGCCAAGACACATAAGCCGAGACACATTAGCCAAGACACCTTAGCCAAGGCACCTTAGCCAAGACACATTAGCCACGACACTTTAGCCAAGACACCTTAGCCAAGACACCTTAGCCAAGACACCTTAGCCAAGACACCTTAGCCAAGACACATTAGCCAAGACACATTAGCAAAGACACCTTAGCCAAGACACATTAGCCAAGACATATTAGCCAAGATACCTAAGCCAAGATACATTAGCCAAGACACATTAGCCAAGACACCTTAGCCAAGACACATTAGCCAAAACACATTATCTAAGACACATTAGCCGAGACACATTAGCCAAGACACCTTAGCAAAGACACATTAGCCAAGACAGCTTAGCCAGGACACATTAGCCAAGACACATTAGCCAAGACACCTAAGCCAAGACACCTTAGCCAAGACACATTATCCAAGACACCTTAGCCAAGACACCTTAGCCAAGACACTTTAGCCAAGACACATTAGCCAAGACACATTAGCCAAGACACATAAGCCGAGACACATTAGCCAAGACACCTTAGCCAAGACACCTTAGCCAAGACACCTTAGCCGAGACACATTAGCCAAGATACATTAGCCAAGACACCTTAGCCAAGACACATTAGCCAAGACACATAAGCCGAGACACATAAGCCAAGACATCTTAGCCAAGATGCCTTAGCCAAGACACCTTAGCCAAGACACCTTAGCCAAGACACATTAGCCAAGACACATTAGCCAAGACACCTTAGCCAAGACACATTAGCAAAGACACATTAGCTAAGACACATAAGCCAAAACACCTTAGCCAAGACACATTAGCCAAGACACATTAGCCAAGACACATTAGCCAAGACACCTTAGCCAAGACACCTTAGCCAAGACACCTTAGCCAAGACACATTAGCCAAGACACCTTAGCCAAGACACATTAGCCAAGACACCTTAGCCAAGACACCTTAGCCAAGACACTTTAGCCAAGACACATTAGCCGAGACACCTTAGCCAAGACACATTAGCCAAGACACCTTAGCCAAGACACCTTAGCCAAGACACCTTAGCCAAGACACATTAGCCAAGACACATAAGCCGAGACACATTAGCCAAGACACCTTAGCCAAGACACCTTAGCCAAGACACATTAGCCACGACACTTTAGCCAAGACACCTTAGCCAAGACACATTAGCCAAGACACCTTAGCCAAGACACATTAGCCAAGACACATAAGCCGAGACACATTAGCCAAGACACCTTAGCCAAGACACATTAGCCAAGACACCTTAGCCAAGACACCTTAGCCAAGACACATAAGCCAAGACACCTTAGCCAAGACACCTTAGCCAAGACACATTAGCCACGACACTTTAGCCAAGACACCTTAGCCAAGACACATTAGCCAAGACACATTAGCCAAGACACATTAGCCAAGACACCTTAGCCAAGACACATTAGCAAAGACACATAAGCTTAGACACATAAGCCAAGACACCTTAGCCAAGACACATTAGCCAAGACACCTTAGCCAAGACACATTAGCCAAGACACCTTAGCCAAGACACCTTAGCCAAGACACCTTAGCCAAGACACATTAGCTTAGACACATTAGCCAAGACACATTAGCCAAGACACCTTAGCCAAGACACCTTAGCCAAGACACCTTAGCCAAGACACCTTAGCCAAGACACATTAGCCAAGACACCTTAGCCAAGACACATTAGCCAAGACACATTAGCCAAGACTCCTTAGCCAAGACACCTTAGCCAAGACACATTAGCCAAGACACCTTAGCCAAGAAACCTTAGCCAAGACACCTTAGCCAAGACACCTTAGCCAAGACACATTAGCGACGACACATTAGCCAAGACACATTAGCCGGGACACATTAGCCAAGACACCTTAGCCAAGACACCTTAGCCAAGACACATTAGCCAAGACACCTTAGCCAAGACACATTAGCCAAGACACCTTAGCCAAGACACCTTAGCCAAGACACCTTAGCCAAGACACATTAGCCAAGACACCTTAGCCAAGACACATTAGCCAAGACACCTTAGCCAAGACACATTAGCCAAGACACCTTAGCCAAGACACCTTAGCCAAGACACCTTAGCCAAGACACATTAGCTTAGACACATTAGCCAAGACACATTAGCCAAGACACCTTAGCCAAGACACCTTAGCCAAGACACATTAGCCAAGACACATTAGCCAAGACACATTAGCCAAGACACATTAGCCAAGACACATTAGCCAAGACACCTTAGCCAAGACACATTAGCCAAGACACCTTAGCCAAGACACATTAGCCAAGACACATTTGCCAAGACACATTAGCAAAGACACATTAGCCAAGACACCTTAGCCAAGACACATTAGCCAACACACATTAGCCAAGAAACCTTAGCCAAGACACATTAACCAAGACACATTAGCCGAGACACATTAGCCAAGACACCTTAGCTTAGACACATTAGCCAAGACACATTAGCCAAGACACCTTATCCAAGACACCTTAGCCAAGACACATTAGCAAAGACACATTAGCCAAGACACTTTAGCCAAGACACATTAGCCAAGACACATTAGCCAAGACGCATTAGCCAAGACACATTAGCCAAGACACTTTATCCGAGACACATTAGCCAAGACATATTAGCCGAGACACTTTGGATAAGACACATTAGCCAAGACACTTTAGCCGAGACACATTAGCCAAGACACATTAGCCAAGACACATTAGCCAAGACACTTTAGCCAAGACACATTAGCCAAGACACATTAGCCAAGACGCATTAGCCAAGACACATTAGCCAAGACACCTTAGCGAAGACACCTTAGCCAAGACACATTAGCCAAGACACATTAGCCAAGACACATTAGCCAAGACACATTAGCCAAGACACATTAGCCAATACACATTAGCCAAGACAAAATAGCCAAGACACATTAGCCAAGACACATTAGCCAAGACACATTAGCCAAGACACATTAGCCAAGACACATTAGCCAAGACGCATTAGCCAAGACACATTAGCCAAGACACTTTATCCGAGACACATTAGCCAAGACACATTAGCCGAGACACATTAGCCAAGACACATTAGCAAAGACACATTAGCCAAGACACATTAGCCAAGACACATTAGCCAAGACACATTAGCCAAGACACATTAGCCAAGACACATTAGCCGAGACACATTAGTCAAGACACCTTAGCCAAGACACATTAGCCAAGACACATAAGCCAAGACACTTTAGCCAACACACATTAGCCAAGACACATTAGCCAAGACACCTTAGCCAAGACACCATAGCCAAGACACATTAGCCAAGACACATTAGCCAAGACACATTAGCCAATACACATTAGCCAAGACAAAATAGCCAAGACACATTAGCCAAGACACATTAGCCAAGACACATTAGCCAAGACACTTTAGCCAAGACACTTTTGCCAAGACACATTAGCCAAGACACATTAGCCGAGACACATTAGCCAAGACACATTAGCAATGACACATTAGCCAAGACACATTAGCCAAGACACATTAGCCAAGACACATTAGCCAAGACACATTAGCCAAGACACATTAGCCGAGACACATTAGTCAAGACACCTTAGCCAAGACACATTAGCCAAGACACATTAGCCAAGACACTTTAGCCAACACACATTAGCCAAGACACATTAGCCAAGACACCTTAGCCAAGACACCATAGCCAAGACACATTAGCCAAGACACATTAGCCAAGACACATTAGCCAATACACATTAGCCAAGACAAAATAGCCAAGACACATTAGCCAAGACACATTAGCCAAGACACATTAGCCAAGACACTTTAGCCAAGACACTTTTGCCAAGACACATTAGCCAAGACGCATTAGCCAAGACACATTAACCAAGACACCTTAGCGAAGACACCTAAGCCAAGACACCATAGCCAAGACACATTAGCCAAGACACTTTAGTCGAGACACATTAGCCAAGACACATTAGCCAAGACACATTAGCCAAGACACTTTAGCCAAGACACATAAGCCAAGACACATTAACCAAGACACATTAGCCAAGACACCTTAGCCAAGACACATTAGCCAAGACACATTAGCCAAGACACATTAGCCAAGACGCATTAGCCAAGACACATTAGCCAAGACACCTTAGCGAAGACACCTTAGCCAAGACACCTTAGCCAAGACACATTAGCCAAGACACATTAGCCAAGACACATTAGAAAAAACACATTAGCCAATACACATTAGCCAAGACAAAATAGCCAAGACACATTAGCCAAGACACATTAGCCAAGACACTTTAGCCAAGACACATTAGCCAAGACACATTAGCCAAGACGCATTAGCCAAGACACAATAGCCAAGACACTTTATCCGAGACACATTAGCCAAGACATATTAGCCGAGACACATTAGCCAAGACACATTAGCCAAGACACCTTAGCCAAGACACATTAGCCAAGACACCTTAGCCAAGACACATTAGCCAAGACACATTTGCCAAGACACATTAGCAAAGACACATTAGCCAAGACACCTTAGCCAAGACACATTAGCCAACACACATTAGCCAAGAAACCTTAGCCAAGACACATTAACCAAGACACATTAGCCGAGACACATTAGCCAAGACACCTTAGCCTAGACACATTAGCCAAGACACATTAGCCAAAACTCCTTATCCAAGACACCTTAGCCAAGACACATTAGCAAAGACACATTAGCCAAGACACTTTAGCCAAGACACATTAGCCAAGACACATTAGCCAAGACGCATTAGCCAAGACACATTAGCCAAGACACTTTATCCGAGACACATTAGCCAAGACATATTAGCCGAGACACCTTAGCGAAGACACCTTAGCCAAGACACATTAGCCAAGACACATTAGCCAAGACGCATTAGCCAAGACACATTAGCCAAGACACCTTAGCGAAGACACCTTAGCCAAGACACATTAGCCAAGACACATTAGCCAAGACACATTAGCCAAGACACATTAGCCAAGACACATTAACCAAGACACATTAGCCAAGACACATTAGCCAAGACACATTAGCCAAGACACATTAGCCAAGACCATTAGCCAAGACGCATTAGCCAAGACACATTAGCCAAGACACCTTAGCGAAGACACCTTAGCCAAGACACCTTAGCCAAGACACATTAGCCAAGACACATTAGCCAAGACACATTAGAAAAAACACATTAGCCAATACACATTAGCCAAGACAAAATAGCCAAGACACATTAGCCAAGACACATTAGCCAAGACACTTTAGCCAAGACACATTAGCCAAGACACATTAGCCAAGACGCATTAGCCAAGACACAATAGCCAAGACACTTTATCCGAGACACATTAGCCAAGACATATTAGCCGAGACACATTGGCCAAGACACATTAGCCAAGACACTTTAGCCGAGACACATTAGCCAAGACACATTAGCCAATACACATTAGCCAAGACACATTAGCCAAGACACATTAGCCAAGACACATTAGCCAAGACGCATTAGCCAAGACACATTAGCCAAGACACCTTAGCGAAGACACCTTAGCCAAGACACCTTAGCCAAGACACATTAGTCAAGACACATTAGCCAAGACACATTAGCCAAGACACCTTAGCCAAGACACATTAGCCAATACACATTAGCCAAGACAAAATAGCCAAGACACATTAGCCAAGACACATTAGCCAAGACACTTTAGCCAAGACACATTAGCCAAGACACATTAGCCAAGACGTATTAGCCAAGACACATTAGCCAAGACACTTTATCCGAGACACATTAGCCAAGACACTTTAGCCGAGACACATTAGCCAAGACACCTTAGCCAAGACACATTAGCCAAGACACATTAGCAAAGACACATTAGCCAAGACACATTAGCCAAGACACATTAGCCAAGACACATTAGCCAAGACACATTAGCCAATACACATTAGCCGAGACACCTTAGCCAAGACACATTAGCCAAGACACCTTAGACAAGACACCTTAGCGAAGACACCTTAGCCAAGACACATAAGCCAAGACACATTAGCCAAGACACATTAGCCAAGACACCTTAGCCAAGACACATTAGCCAAGACACTTTTCCAAGACACTTTAGCCAAGACACTTTTGCCAAGACACATTAACCAAAACACATTAACCAAGACACATAAGCCAAGACACATTAGCCAAGACACATTATCATAGACACTTTAGCCAAAACACGTTAGCCAAGACACATTAGCCAAGACACTTTAGCCAAGACACATTAGCCAATACACATTAGCCAAGACAAAATAGCCAAGACACATTAGCCAAGACACATAAGCCAAGACACATTAGCCACGACACTTTAGCCAAGACACTTTAGCCAAGACACTTTTGCCAAGACACATTAGCCAAGACGCATTAGCCAAGACACATTAGCCAAGACACCTTAGCGAAGACACCTTAGCCAAGACACATTAGCCAAGACACATTAGCCAAGACACTTTAGTCGAGACACATTAGCCAAGACACATTAGCCAAGACACATTAGCCAAGACACTTTAGCCAAGACACATTAGCCAAGACACATTAGCCAAGACACATTAGCCAAGACACATTAGCCAAGACACCTTAGCGAAGACACCTTAGCCAAGACACCATAGCCAAGACACATTAGCCAAGACACTTTATCCGAGACACATTAGCCAAGACACATTAGAAAAAACACATTAGCCAATACACATTAGCCAAGACACATCAGCCAAGACACATTAGCCAAGACACATTAGCCAAGACACATTAGAAAAGACACATTAGCCAAGACACATTAGCCAAGACACATTAGCCAAGACACATTAGCCAAGACACATTAGCTAAGACGCATTAGCCAAGACACATTAGCCAAGACACCTTAGCGAAGACACCTTAGCCAAGACACATTAGCCAAGACTCATTAGCCAAGACACTTCATCCGAGACACATTAGCCAAGACACATTAGCCGAGACACATTAGCCAAGACACATTAGCCAAGACACATTAGCCAAGACACCTTAGCCAAGACACATTAGCCAAGACACATTAGCCAAGACACCTTAGCCAAGACACATTAGCCAAGACACATTAGCCAAGACACATTAGCCAAGACACATTAGCCAAGACACATTAGCCGAGACACATTAGTCAAGACACATTAGCCAAGACACATTAGCCAAGACACATTAGCCAAGACACTTTAGCCAAGACACATTAGCCAAGACACATTAGCTGAGACACATTAGCCAAGACACATTAGCCAAGACACATTAGCCAAGACACATTAGCCAAGACACATTAGCCAAGACACCTTAGCCAAGACACATTAGCCAAGACACATTAGCCAAGACACCTTAGCCAAGACACATTAGCCAAGACACATTAGCCAAGACACATTAGCCAAGACACATTAGCCAAGACACATTAGCCGAGACACATTAGTCAAGACACATTAGCCAAGACACATTAGCCAAGACACATTAGCCAAGACACTTTAGCCAAGACACATTAGCCAAGACACATTAGCTGAGACACATTAGCCAAGACACATTAGCCAAGACACATTAGCCAAGACACATTAGCCAAGACACATTAGCCAATACACATTAGCCGAGATACCTTAGCCAAGACACATTAGCCAAGACACCTTAGACAAGACACCTTAGCGAAGACACCTTAGCCAAGACACATAAGCCAAGACACATTAGCCAAGACACATTAGCCAAGACACCTTAGCCAAGACACATTAGCCAAGACACTTTTCCAAGACAATTTAGCCAAGACACTTTTGCCAAGACACATTAACCAAAACATATTAACCAAGACACATAAGCCAAGACACATTAGCCAAGACACATTAGCATAGACACTTTAGCCAAAACACGTTAGCCAAGACACATTAGCCAAGACACTTTAGCCATAACACATTAGCCAATACACATTAGCCAAGACACATCAGCCAAGACACATTAGCCAAGACACATTAGCCAAGACACATTAGAAAAGACACATTAGCCAAGACACATTAGCCAAGACACATTAGCCAAGACACATTAGCCAAGACACATTAGCTAAGACGCATTAGCCAAGACACATTAGCCAAGACACCTTAGCGAAGACACCTTAGCCAAGACACATTAGCCAAGACTCATTAGCCAAGACACTTCATCCGAGACACATTAGCCAAGACACATTAGCCGAGACACATTAGCCAAGACACATTAGCCAAGACACATTAGCCAAGACACCTTAGCCAAGACACATTAGCCAAGACACATTAGCCAAGACACCTTAGCCAAGACACATTAGCCAAGACACATTAGCCAAGACACATTAGCCAAGACACATTAGCCAAGACACATTAGCCGAGACACATTAGTCAAGACACATTAGCCAAGACACATTAGCCAAGACACATTAGCCAAGACACTTTAGCCAAGACACATTAGCCAAGACACATTAGCTGAGACACATTAGCCAAGACACATTAGCCAAGACACATTAGCCAAGACACATTAGCCAAGACACATTAGCCAATACACATTAGCCGAGATACCTTAGCCAAGACACATTAGCCAAGACACCTTAGACAAGACACCTTAGCGAAGACACCTTAGCCAAGACACATAAGCCAAGACACATTAGCCAAGACACATTAGCCAAGACACCTTAGCCAAGACACATTAGCCAAGACACTTTTCCAAGACAATTTAGCCAAGACACTTTTGCCAAGACACATTAACCAAAACATATTAACCAAGACACATAAGCCAAGACACATTAGCCAAGACACATTAGCATAGACACTTTAGCCAAAACACGTTAGCCAAGACACATTAGCCAAGACACTTTAGCCATAACACATTAGCCAAGACACATTAGCCAAGACACATTAGCCAAGACACATTAGCCAAGACACATTAGCCGAGACACATTAGTCAAGACACCTTAGCCAAGACACATTAGCCAAGACACATTAGCCAAGACACTTTAGCCAACACACATTAGCCAAGACACATTAGCCAAGACACCTTAGCCAAGACACCATAGCCAAGACACATTAGCCAAGACACATTAGCCAAGACACATTAGCCAAGACACATTAGCCAAGACACCTTAGCCAAGACACATTAGCCAAGACACCTTAGCCAAGACACATTAGCCAAGACACATTTGCCAAGACACATTAGCAAAGACACATTAGCCAAGACACCTTAGCCAAGACACATTAGCCAACACACATTAGCCAAGAAACCTTAGCCAAGACACATTAACCAAGACACATTAGCCGAGACACATTAGCCAAGACACCTTAGCTTAGACACATTAGCCAAGACACATTAGCCAAGACACCTTATCCAAGACACCTTAGCCAAGACACATTAGCAAAGACACATTAGCCAAGACACTTTAGCCAAGACACATTAGCCAAGACACATTAGCCAAGACGCATTAGCCAAGACACATTAGCCAAGACACTTTATCCGAGACACATTAGCCAAGACATATTAGCCGAGACACTTTGGATAAGACACATTAGCCAAGACACTTTAGCCGAGACACATTAGCCAAGACACATTAGCCAAGACACATTAGCCAAGACACTTTAGCCAAGACACATTAGCCAAGACACATTAGCCAAGACGCATTAGCCAAGACACATTAGCCAAGACACCTTAGCGAAGACACCTTAGCCAAGACACATTAGCCAAGACACATTAGCCAAGACACATTAGCCAAGACACATTAGCCAAGACACATTAGCCAATACACATTAGCCAAGACAAAATAGCCAAGACACATTAGCCAAGACACATTAGCCAAGACACATTAGCCAAGACACATTAGCCAAGACACATTAGCCAAGACGCATTAGCCAAGACACATTAGCCAAGACACTTTATCCGAGACACATTAGCCAAGACACATTAGCCGAGACACATTAGCCAAGACACATTAGCAAAGACACATTAGCCAAGACACATTAGCCAAGACACATTAGCCAAGACACATTAGCCAAGACACATTAGCCAAGACACATTAGCCGAGACACATTAGTCAAGACACATTAGCCAAGACACATTAGCCAAGACACATTAGCCAAGACACATTAGCCAAGACACATTAGCAAAGACACATTAGCCAAGACACATTAGCCAAGACACCTTAGCCAAGACATATTAGCCAACACACATTAGCCAAGAAACCTTAGCCAAGACACATTAACCAAGACACATTAGCCGAGACACATTAGCCAAGACACTTAAGCTTAGACACATTAGCCAAGACACATTAGCCAAGACACCTTATCCAAGACACCTTAGCCAAGACACATTAGCAAAGACACATTAGCCAAGACACTTTAGCCAAGACACATTAGCCAAGACACATTAGCCAAGACGCATTAGCCAAGACACATTAGCCAAGACACTTTATCCGAGACACATTAGCCAAGACATATTAGCCGAGACACTTTGGATAAGACACATTAGCCAAGACACTTTAGCCGAGACACATTAGCCAAGACACATTAGCCAAGACACATTAGCCAAGACACTTTAGCCAAGACACATTAGCCAAGACACATTAGCCAAGACGCATTAGCCAAGACACATTAGCCAAGACACCTTAGCGAAGACACCTTAGCCAAGACACATTAGCCAAGACACATTAGCCAAGACACATTAGCCAAGACACATTAGCCAAGACACATTAGCCAAGACTCCTTATCCAAGACACCTTAGCCAAGACACATTAGCAAAGACACATTAGCCAAGACACATTTGCCAAGACACATTAGCCAAGACACATTAGCCAAGACGCATTAGCCAAGACACATTAGCCAAGACACTTTATCCGAGACACATTAGCCAAGACACATTAGCCGAGACACATTAGCCAAGACACATTAGCAAAGACACATTAGCCAAGACACATTAGCCAAGACACATTAGCCAAGACACATTAGCCAAGACACATTAGCCAAGACACATTAGCCGAGACACATTAGTCAAGACACCTTAGCCAAGACACATTAGCCAAGACACATTAGCCAAGACACTTTAGCCAACACACATTAGCCAAGACACATTAGCCAAGACACCTTAGCCAAGACACCATAGCCAAGACACATTAGCCAAGACACATTAGCCAAGACACATTAGCCAATACACATTAGCCAAGACAAAATAGCCAAGACACATTAGCCAAGACACATTAGCCAAGACACATTAGCCAAGACACTTTAGCCAAGACACTTTTGCCAAGACACATTAGCCAAGACACATTAGCCGAGACACATTAGCCAAGACACATTAGCAAAGACACATTAGCCAAGACACATTAGCCAAGACACATTAGCCAAGACACATTAGCCAAGACACATTAGCCAAGACACATTAGCCGAGACACATTAGTCAAGACACCTTAGCCAAGACACATTAGCCAAGACACATTAGCCAAGACACATTAGCCAAGACACTTTAGCCAACACACATTAGCCAAGACACATTAGCCAAGACACCTTAGCCAAGACACCATAGCCAAGACACATTAGCCAAGACACATTAGCCAAGACACATTAGCCAATACACATTAGCCAAGACAAAATAGCCAAGACGCATTAGCCAAGACACATTAGCCAAGACACATTAGCCAAGACACCTTAGCCAAGACACTTTTGCCAAGACACATTAGCCAAGACGCATTAGCCAAGACACATTAACCAAGACACCTTAGCGAAGACACCTAAGCCAAGACACCATAGCCAAGACACATTAGCCAAGACACTTTAGTCGAGACACATTAGCCAAGACACATTAGCCAAGACACATTAGCCAAGACACTTTAGCCAAGACACATAAGCCAAGACACATTAACCAAGACACATTAGCCAAGACACATTAGCCAAGACACATTAGCCAAGACACATTAGCCAAGACACATTAGCCAAGACGCATTAGCCAAGACACATTAGCCAAGACACCTTAGCGAAGACACCTTAGCCAAGACACCTTAGCCAAGACACATTAGCCAAGACACATTAGCCAAGACACATTAGAAAAAACACATTAGCCAATACACATTAGCCAAGACAAAATAGCCAAGACACATTAGCCAAGACACATTAGCCAAGACACTTTAGCCAAGACACATTAGCCAAGACACATTAGCCAAGACGCATTAGCCAAGACACAATAGCCAAGACACTTTATCCGAGACACATTAGCCAAGACATATTAGCCGAGACACATTAGCCAAGACACATTAGCCAAGACACCTTAGCCAAGACACATTAGCCAAGACACCTTAGCCAAGACACATTAGCCAAGACACATTTGCCAAGACACATTAGCAAAGACACATTAGCCAAGACACCTTAGCCAAGACACATTAGCCAACACACATTAGCCAAGAAACCTTAGCCAAGACACATTAACCAAGACACATTAGCCGAGACACATTAGCCAAGACACATTAGCCAAGACACTTTAGCCATAACACATTAGCCAAGACTCCTTATCCAAGACACCTTAGCCAAGACACATTAGCAAAGACACATTAGCCAAGACACTTTAGCCAAGACACATTAGCCAAGACACATTAGCCAAGACGCATTAGCCAAGACACATTAGCCAAGACACTTTATCCGAGACACATTAGCCAAGACATATTAGCCGAGACACTTTCTATAAGACACATTAGCCAAGACACTTTAGCCGAGACACATTAGCCAAGACACATTAGCCAAGACACATTAGCCAAGACACTTTAGCCAAGACACATTAGCCAAGACACATTAGCCAAGACGCATTAGCCAAGACACATTAGCCAAGACACCTTAGCGAAGACACCTTAGCCAAGACACATTAGCCAAGACACATTAGCCAAGACACATTAGCCAAGACACATTAGCCAAGACACATTAGCCAATACACATTAGCCAAGACAAAATAGCCAAGACACATTAGCCAAGACACATTAGCCAAGACACATTTGCCAAGACACATTAGCCAAGACACATTAGCCAAGACGCATTAGCCAAGGCACATTAGCCAAGACACTTTATCCGAGATACATTAGCCAAGACACATTAGCCGAGACACATTAGCCAAGACACATTAGCAAAGACACATTAGCCAAGACACATTAGCCAAGACACCTTAGCCAAGACACATTAGCCAAGACACATTAGCCAAGACACATTAGAAAAAACACATTAGCCAATACACATTAGCCAAGACAAAATAGCCAAGACACATTAGCCAAGACACATTAGCCAAGACACATTAGCCAAGACGCATTAGCCAAGACACATTAGCCAAGACACCTTAGCGAAGACACCTTAGCCAAGACACATTAGCCAAGACACATTAGCCAAGACACATTAGCCAAGACACATTAGCCAAGACACATTAACCAAGACACATTAGCCAAGACACATTAGCCAAGACACATTAGCCAAGACACATTAGCCAAGACACATTAGCCAAGACGCATTAGCCAAGACACATTAGCCAAGACACCTTAGCGAAGACACCTTAGCCAAGACACCTTAGCCAAGACACATTAGCCAAGACACATTAGCCAAGACACATTAGAAAAAACACATTAGCCAATACACATTAGCCAAGACAAAATAGCCAAGACACATTAGCCAAGACACATTAGCCAAGACACTTTAGCCAAGACACATTAGCCAAGACACATTAGCCAAGACGCATTAGCCAAGACACAATAGCCAAGACACTTTATCCGAGACACATTAGCCAAGACATATTAGCCGAGACACATTGGCCAAGACACATTAGCCAAGACACTTTAGCCGAGACACATTAGCCAAGACACATTAGCCAAGACACATTAGCCAAGACACATTAGCCAAGACACATTAGCCAAGACACATTAGCCAAGACGCATTAGCCAAGACGCATTAGCCAAGACACATTAGCCAAGACACCTTAGCGAAGACACCTTAGCCAAGACACCTTAGCCAAGACACATTAGTCAAGACACATTAGCCAAGACACATTAGCCAAGACACCTTAGCCAAGACACATTAGCCAATACACATTAGCCAAGACAAAATAGCCAAGACACATTAGCCAAGACACATTAGCCAAGACACTTTAGCCAAGACACATTAGCCAAGACACATTAGCCAAGACGTATTAGCCAAGACACATTAGCCAAGACACTTTATCCGAGACACATTAGCCAAGACACTTTAGCCGAGACACATTAGCCAAGACACCTTAGCCAAGACACATTAGCCAAGACACATTAGCAAAGACACATTAGCCAAGACACATTAGCCAAGACACATTAGCCAAGACACATTAGCCAAGACACATTAGCCAATACACATTAGCCGAGACACCTTAGCCAAGACACATTAGCCAAGACACCTTAGACAAGACACCTTAGCGAAGACACCTTAGCCAAGACACATAAGCCAAGACACATTAGCCAAGACACATTAGCCAAGACACCTTAGCCAAGACACATTAGCCAAGACACTTTTCCAAGACACTTTAGCCAAGACACTTTTGCCAAGACACATTAACCAAAACACATTAACCAAGACACATAAGCCAAGACACATTAGCCAAGACACATTATCATAGACACTTTAGCCAAAACACGTTAGCCAAGACACATTAGCCAAGACACTTTAGCCAAGACACATTAGCCAATACACATTAGCCAAGACAAAATAGCCAAGACACATTAGCCAAGACACATTAGCCAAGACACATTAGCCACGACACTTTAGCCAAGACACTTTAGCCAAGACACTTTTGCCAAGACACATTAGCCAAGACGCATTAGCCAAGACACATTAGCCAAGACACCTTAGCGAAGACACCTTAGCCAAGACACATTAGCCAAGACACATTAGCCAAGACACTTTAGTCGAGACACATTAGCCAAGACACATTAGCCAAGACACATTAGCCAAGACACTTTAGCCAAGACACATTAGCCAAGACACATTAGCCAAGACGCATTAGCCAAGACACATTAGCCAAGACACCTTAGCGAAGACACCTTAGCCAAGACACCATAGCCAAGACACATTAGCCAAGACACTTTATCCGAGACACATTAGCCAAGACACATTAGCCGAGACACATTAGTCAAGACACATTAGCCAAGACACATCAGCCAAGACACATTAGCCAAGACACATTAGCCAAGACACATTAGAAAAGACACATTAGCCAAGACACATTAGCCAAGACACATTAGCCAAGACACATTAGCCAAGACACATTAGCTAAGACGCATTAGCCAAGACACATTAGCCAAGACACCTTAGCGAAGACACCTTAGCCAAGACACATTAGCCAAGACACATTAGCCAAGACACTTCATCCGAGACACATTAGCCAAGACACATTAGCCGAGACACATTAGCCAAGACACATTAGCCAAGACACATTAGCCAAGACACCTTAGCCAAGACACATTAGCCAAGACACATTAGCCAAGACACCTTAGCCAAGACACATTAGCCAAGACACATTAGCCAAGACACATTAGCCAAGACACATTAGCCAAGACACATTAGCCGAGACACATTAGTCAAGACACATTAGCCAAGACACATTAGCCAAGACACATTAGCCAAGACACTTTAGCCAAGACACATTAGCCAAGACACATTAGCTGAGACACATTAGCCAAGACACATTAGCCAAGACACATTAGCCAAGACACATTAGCCAAGACACATTAGCCAATACACATTAGCCGAGACACCTTAGCCAAGACACATTAGCCAAGACACCTTAGACAAGACACCTTAGCGAAGACACCTTAGCCAAGACACATAAGCCAAGACACATTAGCCAAGACACATTAGCCAAGACACCTTAGCCAAGACACATTAGCCAAGACACTTTTCCAAGACACTTTAGCCAAGACACTTTTGCCAAGACACATTAACCAAAACACATTAACCAAGACACATAAGCCAAGACACATTAGCCAAGACACATTAGCATAGACACTTTAGCCAAAACACGTTAGCCAAGACACATTAGCCAAGACACTTTAGCCATAACACATTAGCCAAGACACATTAACCAAGACACATTAGCCAAGACACTTTAGCCAAGACACATTAACCAAGACACATTAGCCAAGACACATTATCCAAGACAAATTAGCCAAGACATAGTAGCCGAGACACATTGGCCAAGACACATTAGCCAAGACACTTTAGCCGAGACACATTAGCCAAGACACATAAGCCAAGACACTTTAGTCGAGACACATTAGCCAAGACACATTAGCCAAGACACATTAGCCAAGACACTTTAGCCAAGACACACTAGCCAAGACACATTAGCCAAGACGCATTAGCCAAGACACATTAGCCAAGACACCTTAGCGAAGACACCTTAGCCAAGACACCATAGCCAAGACACATTAGCCAAGACACTTTATCCGAGACACATTAGCCAAGACACATTAGCCGAGACACATTAGTCAAGACACATTAGCCAAGACACATCAGCCAAGACACATTAGCCAAGACACATTAGCCAAGACACATTAGAAAAGACACATTAGCCAAGACACATTAGCCAAGACACATTAGCCAAGACACATTAGCCAAGACACATTAGCTAAGACGCATTAGCCAAGACACATTAGCCAAGACACCTTAGCGAAGACACCTTAGCCAAGACACATTAGCCAAGACTCATTAGCCAAGACACTTCATCCGAGACACATTAGCCAAGACACATTAGCCGAGACACATTAGCCAAGACACATTAGCCAAGACACATTAGCCAAGACACCTTAGCCAAGACACATTAGCCAAGACACATTAGCCAAGACACCTTAGCCAAGACACATTAGCCAAGACACATTAGCCAAGACACATTAGCCAAGACACATTAGCCAAGACACATTAGCCGAGACACATTAGTCAAGACACATTAGCCAAGACACATTAGCCAAGACACATTAGCCAAGACACTTTAGCCAAGACACATTAGCCAAGACACATTAGCTGAGACACATTAGCCAAGACACATTAGCCAAGACACATTAGCCAAGACACATTAGCCAAGACACATTAGCCAATACACATTAGCCGAGACACCTTAGCCAAGACACATTAGCCAAGACACCTTAGACAAGACACCTTAGCGAAGACACCTTAGCCAAGACACATAAGCCAAGACACATTAGCCAAGACACATTAGCCAAGACACCTTAGCCAAGACACATTAGCCAAGACACTTTTCCAAGACACTTTAGCCAAGACACTTTTGCCAAGACACATTAACCAAAACACATTAACCAAGACACATAAGCCAAGACACATTAGCCAAGACACATTAGCATAGACACTTTAGCCAAAACACGTTAGCCAAGACACATTAGCCAAGACACTTTAGCCATAACACATTAGCCAAGACACATTAACCAAGACACATTAGCCAAGACACTTTAGCCAAGACACATTAACCAAGACACATTAGCCAAGACACATTATCCAAGACACATTAGCCAAGACATAGTAGCCGAGACACATTGGCCAAGACACATTAGCCAAGACACTTTAGCCGAGACACATTAGCCAAGACACATAAGCCAAGACACTTTAGTCGAGACACATTAGCCAAGACACATTAGCCAAGACACATTAGCCAAGACACTTTAGCCAAGACACACTAGCCAAGACACATTAGCCAAGACGCATTAGCCAAGACACATTAGCCAAGACACCTTAGCGAAGACACCTTAGCCAAGACACATTAGCCAAGACTCATTAGCCAAGACACTTCATCCGAGACACATTAGCCAAGACACATTAGCCGAGACACATTAACCAAGACACATTAGCCAAGACACATTAGCCAAGACACCTTAGCCAAGACACATTAGCCAAGACACATTAGCCAAGACACATTAGCCAAGACACATTAGCCAAGACACATTAGCCAAGACATATTAGCCGAGACACATTAGTCAAGACACATTAGCCAAGACACATTAGCCAAGACACATTAGCAAAGACACATTAGCCAAGACACATTAGCCAATACACATTAGCCAAGACACATTAGCCAAGACACCTTAGCCAAGACACATTAGCCAAGACACTTTTCCAAGACACTTTAGCCAAGACACTTTTGCCAAGACACATTAACCAAAACACATTAACCAAGACACATAAGCCAAGACACATTAGCCAAGACACATTAGCATAGACACTTTAGCCAAAACACCTTAGCCAAGACACATTAGCCAAGACACTTTAGCCATAACACATTAGCCAAGACACATTAACCAAGACACATTAGCCAAGACACTTTAGCCAAGACACATTAACCAAGACACATTAGCCAAGACACATTATCCAAGACACATTAGCCAAGACATAGTAGCCGAGACACATTGGCCAAGACACATTAGCCAAGACACTTTAGCCGAGACACATTAGCCAAGACACATTAGCCAAGACACATTAGCCAAGACACTTTAGCCAAGACACATTAGCCAAGACACATTAGCCAAGACACCTTAGCCAAGACACATTAGCCAAGACACATTAGCCAAGACACCTTAGCCAAGACACATTAGTCGTGGTGGAGTTCAAGGACCTGAAGCAATATTCAAGTTTGGTGTGGTTTTAGAGATGTGTGTAAGAAATCGTGTTAGCAAGAATTTGTCGCTGTGTCAGTATTTACTAGCTAAATATTATTTCAAAAATATTTTCTCCATTTAGTCACTAAACTGCGTCTATCTAATGTTTGATAATTAATGCGTTAACGGAAATGAAAATATTAATAATACAATAGAGGCCATAATAATACACATCTAAAAAGCATAATCTTTCCAAAATACGTATAAATCGTGCGTATTAAAAGTTTATGAAAAGAAAAAAAAAGTTTGACCCCTTGAGGTTTGAATTTGATACGTATCTTACACCCGACCGACTCTGTAGCTAAAATTTCATACGGGCTATCGTTTACTTTCGGACTATAGCCGTATTTGTTTACAAGTACATTGTTTGCCTTTCCCTATAAAAATAGCTACCTGTCCTTTTTCCTCTTTGAACTTGAACTTGACCCTTAGCGCAAGCGCATCGATAGAAATGAAACGAACGGTCACATTGCGCAGTTTAAACAGTGCACCATTACCAGTCGAAAGCTAGCAAGGATATAGAAAATGCAGCCTCAGTTCCTGTAGGAGATAAGTTACACATTTGAATAATGTATTGTGCGTGTAAAAAGATACATAATTTTTATTTTACCTCTTTTGGCCTCTCGATCTCGATTGGCCTCTTTTCCACCCAACCACCGAGGAGACAGGACGAGTTGTAGTGTTCGCATCACCCCGGTCACTTTCAAAACCACTGTTGGAACAATAAGCGTAACACTGTCCATTCATTTCATTCATATTATTGAAAAACGTAAGAAAATGATATAAAGACATTCTTAATAGTAATACTTAACTAGTAATATAGTATTAAAGTAGGCAAAAGCAAAAGTATAGCAAAAGCAATAATAAAAACCGGGAATTTATATATTTCAATAAATCACATCTACTTCATCCATACATATTCTCTCGTCGGTAATCAAATATGTTGTTGTTTTCGTTTATGCAATTAGAATACTCCACAGTGGTCTAAGCCTGCATTTTCTGGATGTATATGTGTAGAAAACGCAAAAAAAAGACTTGAATTTATTAGGAACGCTATTTAGTGGAGCGAACCAAAAAATTAGTTTTCTTTATTCGTTAACGTTTTCTAGCGGTAATAAAATGCTCACGCGTCGTTTGGCCCTTTTATCTACCTTTTTTCTCGTCCTGGTCCTTCACTCACCGCGGTACTCAGTTCTCCCGATCGCGAAGCTTTCTTTCGAACTTCGAAGTTCGACATAATGTCCGACAGTGACAGCAGCGGTCGGTGTAAACACCGTTTGTTTACAACATTGCCTCCCGCAGTGAGACAACTAGCTTTGTCCTGAATCTGTCTCATTCTACTTCCTGCTGCTGTCGTTGTCGTTCACTGTAAATTTACCACGCGCAACACTTTGTTCACTAATCCTAGCTCACGCAGGTAAGTTTCCTTGCCGTTCATCTAATAACGCAATCTTTGTTGCAGGTCGCTTGTAAATCCCACCAGCTGTTTGGACACTTGCCTGTCTTACTTGACCGTCCCGGGCCCTAACTACATCTATCACGCGTCCCTTCGGCCAACTGTTCCGCGGCGAACAATTGTCAACGATGACTACTAAATCCCCCACCTCAATCGGCCGCACCTTCTCAAACCACTTCGATCGACGAGTCAGCGTGGGGAGGTATTCCGATACCCATCTTCTCCAGAATACGTCAGCGCTGCGCTGGGCGGCTCTCCACGCTGATTTAACGGCGGTACTACTGTCGTCAAATACGGCGGGCGGCTTGCACCCGTTGGAGCTTCCGAGTAGTAGATGGTTCGGTGTGATCGGTGTGTCCATCTCGTCGTCCAATGGCACGTAGGTGAGTGGTCTCGAGTTGACGATGAGCTCGATTTCCGTTAGCGTCGACATCAGCACCTCGTCCGTCGGCTTTCGTGGCAGCTCGAATTGACTCAGCACTTTCTTCACAGACCGGACGAGTCTCTCCCAGCATCCGCCGAAATGTGGTGCTGCTGGCAGATTAAAGCTCCATTTCATCTCGGGCCCAACGAATTCGTCCATCATCGCGTTAACGTCTACTGCCTGTAAGGCCTCCTCCAGCTTCCGAGCCGACCCGACGAAATTGGTTCCCCTATCGCTGATCATCTCTAACGGTTTCCCGCGCCTAGCGATGAAGCGCCGAATCGCCATAATGCAGGACGCCGTCGTGAGAGAGTGAGCCATCTCCAAATGGATAGCTCTGGACGTCAGGCAGGTGAATACGACTCCCCATCTTTTTTCTACTCGTCTTCCTACGGCAACCAGCAGGGGTCCAAAATAGTCTACGCCTGTGAATGAAAAAGCTCGTTGCCCGACCGCAACTCGTTGGAATGGAACGTTTCCCATCGAGGGAGGTTCCGGATTGGCTCCATCTATTTTGCATCGCTGGCAGGACTTACGCACACGGTTGTACTCACCCAGGACTCGGGGTATATAAAACCGAGCTCGCAGCTCACTAACAACCGTGCGGTGGTTACAGTGCTTATATCGTTCGTGGTAGCTGAGTATCAGCAACTCTGTTCCACGATGCTTCCGAGGGAGGATGATCGGTTGCTGCAGTGTTTCGCTGACCGATAACGTCCCAGCCAGGCGCCCTCGCATCCTCACTATTCCGTGTTCGTCAAGTACCGGCGATAATTTGTAAAGAGGACTGCTCTTCTCCACCCTGCTCTTCCACGGCTGCATCTGAGAGGGATCCTTCTTCAAAGAGCGTATCTCAGACGCATACACGTCCGCCTGTATTTGAGTGAAGATGATCCTCTCAGCCCGTGCCAGCTCTTCTTGTGTCAGCGGTTCATCTAAGATGACATCTTTCCTGATGGCACGACGTACATTAGTGATAAATTTCACCACATACGCAACTGCCCGCAAAAGCCTTCTCCATTTCGAGAAACGATGAAAATTAATGACAGGCTCCTGTACCGTATGATGCAACACGTTGAGACGTAGTTCTTCAGGGGTGTCTGTAGATGGTGTTTCGACGGCGGGCCAGAGTGATTCAGAGCCCCATAAGAAGCTCGGACCGTTGAACCAGCGACTAGTAGGCGATAGATCCGGCGTTTTCGTGCACTTCGTCCCGTCATCGGCTACGTTCAATTTCGTTGGGATCCAACGCCATTGCTCAACCTCCGTTGTTTTGAGCAGCTCTCCGACCCGAAATGCTACAAATTGATTGTAGCGTCGATGATCAGAACGCAACCAACTCAACACGTTCCGCGAGTCTGTCCAAAACACCGTGCGCGAGATGTTTAATTGATGTGAGTTGACAATCGTAGCCGCTAATCTGGCACCAATCACCGCCGCTTGTAGCTCTAGTCGCGGGATCGAGATCGAGATCCAATGAGAGAGCATTCTACCACCCCATCTTCTTCGAACCTCCAATATGCGACTGCGGCCATACCACTCTCACTTGCGTCGCAAAACACATGCAACTCTACTCTGGCGCGAATCGACGTGACCGCTCGATAACATCTTCTGACACTCACCTTATGGACCTCAGGGAGCACTCGTTGCCAAATTAACCACTTTTCCGCCAGTTGGTCATGCAGCTCTTGATCCCATCCTATGCCAGAACGCCATATCTCTTGCAGGAGAACTTTCAGATACATCAGGAACAGCCCGAGCAAACCCATGGGATCGTAAATTCTCATCAGGATCCGGAGTAGGTTTCGCTTCGTTGTGCATGACTTGCCCGCCTGCAGTTTTTCAGTAAACTGCGTTGAGAGCCGGAAAGTAAACGAATCTGAAGCCGTATCCCACCACATACCGAGGACCTTTTCCGTCGTTAAACCGTAGCCGATATCGATGCTTTTCTGATGTTACGCCTGTGTCTGCAATTGCCGCACCACTTCTAACGATTTAGATACCCAATTCCGGATTTCGAATCCTCCTTTATCGTGGACCTCCCGAACTTCTTTCGCTAGGCATACAGTCTCTGCCTCCGTTTCCACACTCACGAGCATATCGTCCACGTAGTGCTCGTCTTTGATGCATTTCACCGCACGCGGGAACTCTTTCTCGAATCGCTCTGCGTTGCGAATCTTCACGAACTGTGCGCTGCTTGGCGAACAAGCAACGCCAAACGTCATCACGGTGACCACCTACACGGCTGGATCGCCGTGTGGATTGTCTGCATCCCAAAGGATCATCTGGCTTCGTTGGTCTTCCCTTCGCATCATCACCTGATGGAACATTTCGCGAATGTCCCCCACAACAGCAACACGAAACTCTCGGAACTTGAAGAGAACGGAAAGGAGCCCGGCAAGCAGATCGGGTTCCGCTAAAAGAAACGAATTGAGGCTGACTCCACTCACCTTTGCCGCCGCATCAAAAACCATGCGAATTTTTCACGGTTTATTTGGGTTGGTAACCGGGAAAATAGGTAGAAACCAGTCGTTTGGTCGTTTGTCCTCCGCCTCACTCACTGACAAACGTCGAATGTAGCCCTTCTGGATGTAGTCTCTCATCTTCTGATAAACAGCCGCAGCTAACTCCGGATCTTTACTCATCTTTCTTTTTAGAAGCTCGTACCGTCTCAACGCCGAAGCTTTGTTACATGGCAAACGGATGTCATCATGTTTCCAGAGTAAGCCCGTTTCGAATCGGCCGCCCTGCAATTTGGTTTCTCGATTAAGTATCACCAATGCACGTTCGTCTTCCTTGGATTTGAGTAGATGTTGTAATATACGTAATCGGTCGTCATGTAATATACGGAAGGGATATGAATCGCCGAAGCGGCGTAAAGACAAACGAACTCAGGTTATAGTTTCATTGATGTCCATCATAGACCATCAACTGATTGTCTCATCGGAACGGAGGCAGCTTTATTTATTACATTGGTATTTGGGTTTTGTTATGTTATTTGTTCTATTCAGTATTTACAATTTGGGTCAAGTCGTCTACAAGTTTTTTCTTGGGTTGATGAATATGTTGAATTGACAAATTTGCGTATAATAACCTCTCTGTATGAAGACAAGAACTAAAGGTTCTTGTCGAAAACAATTGTGTCCGGTTACACTGCCGCGCTACCTGTCCGAACTTGCGCTTTCGCATGAGCTTGTCTGTACATGTTTTTTATTGGTATCATATTGCATTGCATTGCATCATACGCTGGAAGCGTGCGCTGATATGTTTTCATGTTGGCGCTAAAGGTGTTCGCGTCTGTTGTCGCGCGCTCGATTAAAACTGCGGAATCTGCTGATATTGTGTTCTTGGCTATGTGATGGGTTACTTGCGTTCATTGGTCAACATTCATGCTTTAATTATTTTATTTGTGTTTGGTTGTTGCGTAATGGACACTGACCTGTGTACTGTCTTGGTTTTGCTGATTTGATAAATTGATGATAACTGTTTAGCATTAGCATGCTACAATGTGATGGCTTAGTGATGCCCAGTGAATCCAACGAGAAGAACGCTTTAACCTCGCTTGTGAGTACACCATCGACGTTACCTTCGCAGCTGCAGATGTGAAAACTTCGGTGTCCTCCGGACGCATTAGCGGTTGCAATAGGGCAGGGTCCGTATATCATCCAGCCCAGCCTAGTTTTCGATGCGATCGGTTCATTAACGCGTCCTTCTGTACATTTTAGCGGCTTTCCCAAACGACAATTGTCTACGCCGATTAGAACTCGAGGTACAGCATCGACGTAGGAGGTCAACGGCAAACCCTTAATATGTGGATACGCAGTTTTCAGTTGTTTGCAATCGATCGTCTGCGCGGGTAAAGCTAGATTGCTGACCGTGTGTACCTTCGACAGCTCATGCACTGGAGCCCCTTCGTAGGCACCTGAAATTCGCACCGCCAGCTGGACAGAAGCCTTTTCTTCTCTGGTAGTACCTCCGGTCCACTTGAGGCACAGTGGCCGTGACGTTCCGATCAACCCTAATTCGTCTATCAAGCTATGATCGATGAAGGTGGATGACGAACCTTCGTCGAGAAAGGCGTACGTTGGAACAGTCCTGCCATCCTTCCCATACATCGTTACCGGTACGTAACGGAACAAAGTGCGATCGTTCGAGCCGGAATGCGTGAGCCATTGCTTCTCTGTTGTGTTCGTTGTACCCAAAGCACCATGTAGCAACCTGTGGTGCAATGCCTCGCACCCATTGGATCCGCAAACTGTTATAAGGTGACACCACCCCTTATGGTACTTGAGGCATTTTCGGCACAGCTTCTTATCCCTTATGTGTTCCTTCCTTTCAGCGACGGTCATCGATTGGAATCGTTGGCACGTATCCAGTGCGGCACAATCCCCCTGGCATACTAAACATTTGGAAGCACTTGGAACATTTGGATTTGTTGGTGAGTACTTACCGCTCGTGGTGGCGGCGTGCATGTGCAAACGTGCGGTGATGGGCTGGCGCTGATCTACTCGTACCGGCTTCGCACTGCTCCGACGAACCAAGTAGGCAGATCCACTGCGGTCGAAACGTTCACTCTTCACCGGTACCACCCTGCTGAGTGCTGCAGCCAACTCGCCGATCCACCTTCCGAAGTCCGACAACGTAACGGAGGGCATCTGCTGTTGGTGCCTCGCCTATTCGATGCACGTGGCCGACGGCAGCTTCGCGATCAACTCCTTCAGCAGGATAACGTTGCAGGTATATTCCGGAAGCCCAGATGCTTGGATGGTCGCACACAGGTTCCTCACCGCGAATCCAAACTCCACCAGAGTTTCCAGCCGTTCCGCTCGTGGGGCTGGCATACGTCTCACTTTCTCCATCAAATTTTCGACGATCACCTCCGGCCTGCCAAACCGTAGCTTAAGCACTTCTATTGCTTCCTTTAGCCCGGAAGGCAGCAACAACAACGAGCTGACCGCTTCCAGCGCAGCTCCCTTCAACGCCTTCTGTAGCCTCAGCAGGTTCTCGTAGTCAGAGTACCCGCAGATGGCTGTTGAGTGCTCGTAGCTGGAGATGAAGAGCGGCCACTGTTCCGCGGAACCCGAAAACGTCGGCAGCTCTCGTCCACTGGCTTTCCGCGCTGCAATTTGCGATTGACTTAGAAAAGTCGATCCCAAGCTTCCGAATGTTCCCGCATGCCTATCGGCGAAAACATTATGCGGGTACGTTGCTGGCGCGCTCGTACGCGGTTGCGCAAAGGTGCTGTTCGCCTGACAAAGTCCGCGGGCCGGTATAAACGTGCAATAACCGTGATCGAGTCCGTGTGGCTGGTTGATGTGTCCGTATCGGTTTTCGTGTGTGTATGTTGACGTGCTGTGTCCGAAATCGTGTCCGTGTGCGGGTGCGTAAGTGTCGTGATCGGTTGTGTGCGGATGTGCCGACGTGCTGTGTCCAAAATCGTGTCCGTGGGCGGGTGCTAAAGTGTCGTGATCTGTTGCGTGCGGATGTGCCGACGTGCTGTGTCCAAAATCGTGTCCGGCTCGGTGCGTAGGTCCATTTGTGCGGCGAGGATCTCGTGACATGAGATCCTCCATCGCGCTTTGCCACTCGCGAAATTCCGCGTCACGTTTCGCGGCGTCGTTCACTGGCCTCGTTGGGATATGCGTAGGTGCATATTTGCTGCTGGCCACGGTAGGGTTGTCTTCATATCGGAAGCGTTCCGTGTTGATCCCAACACGCCTGCCAGCAGCATCAAGGGAACCATTTTCTCGATGCAGTAGCCAAGCACTCGCCTTTTCCAACTCGCATTGTGATTCGCGCGCAATATCACACTCCTTTTTTGAAAACTCCAACTCGCGCTCGTGGAGTTCAAGCTTTCGTTGTTGCAGCTCGATTCTTAAACGCTCGAGTTCGAGCTGCTCCCTCCGATGTTGTTGGTTAGGGTTCATGAACCCTTCAGGGGTTGCTGACCGATGCGCGGTCGCCATCGCCGAGTTTGATGCGCCATCGGTGACGCGTCCCAAACCCTCTGGTTGCGTGTGACCATTTTGTGCGTGCGTGTGTGTGTGATAAGGGAACAGCCGGGCTGCTTCTGGTGTCGCGTCCAGCGCGATGGCATTCCTGTGCCTCACCGGAAAATATCCCCACGGAGTCTGCATCGTCTGCTCATTCCGGTGGCCCAAAATCCCTTCGCTTTGGGACGATTCTCGTACTGCCACGGGCGATCGAGTCGAACAGGATGGCGTCGCATTCGTCGCGACTACGCTATCGCGTTCAGCCATCGGTACCTGCGAGGAGAATTCACGATCCTCTCGCTGGCTCGTCTGTTGCTCGTCTTGCACCGTGGAATCGCCGTGTTCCATCTCGCGAATCACTTTTAATACGCGCGCACTGTTACACTACCGTTCGTTTCGCGATCGCGATTATCCTCCGTGGATAATTTACTTTCGACTTTCGAAGTTAATGCGCACTAAAATTAGCTTTGCGAAGCAAATACTCTTGCAAACTATCGCAAACTCGTTGAAATTTTAGAATTTCCAACAGACTAATTTTTGGAATTTTAGAATTTCCAACACTAATTTTTTGGAATTTCCAAACTAATTTTTTGGAATGTAGAAAACGCAAAAAAAAAGACTTGAGTTGATTAGGAACGCTATTTAGTGGAGCGAACCAAAAAATTAGTTTTCTTTATTCGTTCACGTTTTCTAGCGATAATAAAATGCTCACGCGTCGTTTGGCCCTTTTATCTACCTTTTCTCTCGTCCTGGTCCTTCACTCACCGCGGTACTCAGTTCTCCCGATCGCGAAGCTTTCTTTCGAACTTCGAAGTTCGACATAATGTCCGACAGTGACAGCAGCGGTCGGTGTAAAGACCGTTTGTTTACAACAATATGTTTTGTGAAACAGGTCATATTGTGCTACGAGATTAGTTCGTTCATGCTATTTCAGTATTTTTGCGGCATTGTGGGATTACTTTAATTCGTCCTAGTCTGCTTCCGCGATGGTTGAACGGAAAAACAAAACCATCGTAAGACGCATAGTACAATTTAACTCAAAATGTTCACCATCTACAACATACACATATTTTGATTGACATTTTCATGAAAACCATAAAAACTTCACCAATAAATTTAAATAATAAAAGAGTGATTAAAAATCATAATGTGATAAATATACATATAAATTTCATAAAAAGTGATTCTTGGTAATTTCAAATTCTTTATTTAAAATTGTTTTAATATACAAAGCTTTCAGTTTCTATGGCCGCACTACGAATTTCTTGGTTTTTGTTATTTCTTCAAAGGATACGATGATGATCAATGTAGGAATTTTGTTTGTTATTATAAAAAGGAATATATTACATTTTTGATGCATTTGATTGGGCGTGTGGTTCTAGTTATTTAGTTTTTTGACCTACCTGTTCCCAGCACAGCAGGGCAATAAACTCGTGTTGAGCTCTCGGACCGGAGTATCAAACTGCGACCGAGGGTGAGAGAAGGTAGAAACTAAACTAATTTATCCGCGGAAAACCGAAATAAAAAGGCTTTTTGTTCCGGTTGTGAGAAAGCTTATTTTTATTTAGGGCTACCTCCCCGTAGCCCCCTTTTAATCGTACATGCTGCTTTAGCGATACATAATTTTCCTTGACGGCGATACATAACCGTGATTTATTCGTGTTTCCTAACCCTTTTATTAATCCTTCACCCTTTTGCCCTACTTATTATTCATAATATAAATTCATTAACAATCTAAAGTTTACCTAATTTCCTCTAATTTCCTGTAATTATTTTTTCAACTACTTCCATAATTTTTCTAAAAAAATCTTATTATTTTGGGGAGGATTTTTCGCGCCGATCCCCGCATTAATCTTGCATTATCTGTCTGCGCCTGCAGGAGCAAGCGAGACAGACAGAGACGCTTAACTTCCCTCACACTCATCGCTTCATGGTGAAGCGATGCGAGAGAGGTAAGCTTAGTCCCCTAGCTTATCTTTACGTTGAGAGCGGCTAAGTCTGCTCTCCTGCTACTATTCTCCTAAGCTAGGGACCTTTTTTGAGCGCGGACAGCGGTTCCCAAAAAGGACATAATTTCCGTCAGCGACACTACCAGTGTGTGTTTAATTTAAAAAAAATAGTTAAAAACCGTATATTTAATTTATTGATATTTTTTCCATATGGTTTTAATGTTTTTTAATATTTTGTTGCTTGTTCTGTGGCACGTTAGAGGAATACGGTATTGTTATCATGACAATTTAATGATAAAGAAAAATTGTAGTAGAGATATAGCAACTACAGATGATCTTTTCCCACGAAATTCTTTTTTACCTCGATGAACCAGATGGGCTAAACGGCTATTGCAAGATCTTAGGAAACATTCTCAATTCTATTTCAAACAAAATTTCGGTGAGCAGTCGATAATGGCGTGAATAGGATTTTGTTCGACAGAAAAATTTAATGTAACTTTTACTTCGTGTAAAATTAATCTCTTCAACTATAAAGGCGTGCTCATATGCTATTTAGTGCTATTTATATGAAAAATCCCAGAAAAAAGTACGTGCTCCAACAAAATAACAACAGTATTCACACGAGCATGGCCACAAAAATTTCGTTTGAAAATTGGCGGGGCGGCCCGGCGGTCTATGTGATAAATGGCGCCGGTCCATACAACTGTGGTAAAATAAGTCTTGATACGGCCAGGCCGTATTTTTCTGACAGTTTGTTATGTAAATGAACTAAAAGTAGCTGTTGCCGAAGCTTGAGAGTATTTAGTATATCGAATTTTGGGAAATTTGGTAACCACGTGTCAAAGATAATTTTTAAAGTGATAAAAGGTTCAGGAAATATCAACCAAATATTTAAAATAAAGTGTGAAACATATACCGAAGAAAGTAACAGTGAATAAAATATATGGCATTAGATAATATATCCAAGTGCGGTCATACAAACTATAAATAAATATAAAATATGCAAGCACGTAGATTTGCATTTTACACAAATCATGTGTACATTGTTTTTGTGTATCTCTTCAAAATTTGAGTAACTTCATGAGAACCAAGAGAACATATGTGTGTGTTCAATAAACCTACCTTTTATCCTTCAAAGAGGAACGCTTGAAATTTTGTGTCCCAGCATTGATTGGAGGGAATGTTAAAAGTACTAGCTGGGTAGATGCTTCTTGTTTGGGGTGCAAGAACTATAAAAAACTTAACACAATATTTGAGTTACAACAATACTAGAATGCTACTACAGCATTCTGAACGTGTTAAAGAATAAGATTTCCTTTTCGACAAGTTTTTAGCTTTAGTACCTATATGACAAATTTAAATAAATTTTTTAATAATTCTTTTTCGAATGAGATCAATCCTGCACATCCACAGCGACTGATAAAAGAAATACAGTCACCAGCATTAAAATTGCCAACATTTTACTTGAGGTCCCCTGTTGTGAATAACAACGCGTCATTGTTTTGATTAGAATGCGGTGACAGATATTAATCGATTATAGTCGATTATCGATATTATAGCAGACGAATTTCGAGGACTTTGGGACGGAACGCTGTGAAAGGTCGAAATAGTTGGGAAAATGATGGCCGTTAATGAAAATGGAAAACTGTATAAATAGGGGCTAAAAGGCGCGCTTTCGGCCTCTTACATTCCAAATACGAGGCAATAAAGACCAATTTGTGATAGCTCTTAGCTGAACCAACAAAACCTTTTAGAAGTCGCAATTATTTACTACATCTCCTATTTGGTATCTATTTTGTTAAACTTTTTTATATTTGAAATTCAAGCAGTTGTTGTTAGAGTGTTTGAATGCGATATAAGGACAAAATGGATAAAACTATATTAAATTTTTTGCATGGCCAAAATCAGCGATTGAGCATGAACTGATGCGACCAGCCAGAACAGTCTATCAATCTAATAAGCACCTTTGTCAGTGGTTAATATGACAACGTTAATACCCTAGTTCTGTACCAATAATTTTGCGATTAAAACGATAGTAGAGCCTATGTGCTAAAGCTGTAGAAAAATAATCTAAATTCCCACCTACGAAGTTTAAACCAATGCATGTTTCTAAATTACTTTTAAAATGTTATGTAATTTAAAAATAGGTATAAAAGTTGCTATTCATGTTTTTTTCGTTTAAGCTTTAATTTGTTCTTTAACATTATTGTATCTTAAAAGCGAAAAGCTTACCAAAGCTTGAAAATCATTACTAATGACTAATTATTTGCTGCACTCATGTAGCACTGCCAGCACATACTACATGATAAATGCATTGCATAGTGCATTGCACTGCCAACACATACTAATTGATAAATGCATTGCATAATGGTAAACATTCAAGAAACGATTAAATAATCGTACTTGCTTGGCCCCAATCAAGGAAAATGTTCTTAAAATCGTGGGATAATGGAAATTGGTTGAAAAATACAATGAAATGCGTGCAATAAATAAAATACAATAATAATAATTTTAAAAAAGGTGAGGCTGCCAGGTATAGTATGTGATAAACGGTCGACTTATTATTAATCTCATATTCTCAAAAATTACACAAAGAAAACGTTATAAAAATCAATGCAGACATTTAAGAGTATTTATCTAATGAATAGCGAGACAAGAGATTTTTATAGCTAAATTGGTCATTTTTTAAATTAAATATCATTTATAAAAATAGCGTTTGGAAAATAAGTGCGATAAAATAAAAGGTTGCAGTTAACTGAACTAGAAGCTGCGCAGCACCCTTTATTGCAAAACAATCTTAAAAGAGGATGATCCGCTGTAATTAAATTGATTATTTAGCTTAATTTAATTTATTATAACACCACCTTATTCAATATAAAATTAAATAATAAATAATTTATAATTTTTTACACTGTTCCAGAAACTCTTTCCTATTTTAAAACATTTTTTTTTTTGCAAAAGATTTGCGAGACAAACCGGAGTAATTAAAAATGTTTTAAACCGTCGAATATCCAAATAATTGAATTTCCAAGCGTTACACATTCTAAGCATTCTACGCCGTCAGTGTATGCAATGCGCATTACACTTCGCACCGAATCCAAGATGGCCTAGGGATGGGCGTACTTTTTGCTGTTTTGCGTGCAACTTGCACGCCGGTAAAACATGTGGGCTCTTTCTACTCTTTAGCCAAACATCAAGTTTCGACTGAAAACGCTAACTTGCACCAAAAACATCAAGTTTCTACCAACTTTGACCGAAACCATCAACTTTGACCAAAACCATCAAGTTTCTACCAAATTTGACCAAAATCATCAACTTTGGCCATAAAACACCAACATTAACCAAAATCATCCATTTTCTACCAACTTTGACCAAATTCATCAACTTTGGCCAAAAACTTTAATTTTCTACCAACTTTGGCCAAATTCATCAACTTTGACCAAAAACTTCCATTTTCTACCAATTTTGGTCAAAAAACACCAACTTTGACCAAAAACTTCCATTTTCTAAAAACTTTGGCCAGAAAACACCAACTTTGACCAAATACATCCATTTTCTACCAACTTTGGCTAAATTCATCAACTTTGACCAGAAAACACCAACTTTGGCCAAATACATCCATTTTCTACCAACTTTGGCTAAATTCATCAACTTTGACCAAAAACATCCATTTTCTACCAACTTTGACCAAAAAACACCAACTTTGACCAAATACATCCATTTTCTACCAACTTTGACCAAAAAACACCAACTTTGACCAAATACATCCATTTTCTACCAACTTTGGCCAGAAAACACCAACTTTGACCAAAAACATCCATTTTCTACCAACTTTGGCTAAATTCATCAACTTTGACCAAAAAACACCAACTTTGACCAAATACATCCATTTTCTACCAACTTTGGCTAAATTCATCAACTTTGACCAAAAACTTCCATTTTCTACCAACATTGGCCAAATTCATTAACTTTGACCAAAAAACACCAACTTTGACCAAAAACATCCATTTTCTACCAACTTTGGCTAAATTCATCAACTTTGACCAAATACATCCATTTTCTACCAACTTTGGCCAAATTCATCAACTTTTACCAAATACATCCATTTTCTACCAACTTTGGCTAAATTCATCAACTTTAGCCAAATTCATCAACTTTGACCAAATACATCCATTTTCTACCAACTTTGGCTAAATTCATCAACTTTGACCAAATACAGCCATTTTCTACCAACTTTGGCTAAATTCATCAACTTTTACCAAATACAGCCATTTTCTACCAACTTTGGCTAAATTCATCAACTTTGACCAAATACAGCCATTTTCTACCAACTTTGGCCAAAATCATCAACTTTGACCAAAAAACACCAACATTAACCAAATACATCCATTTTCTACCAACTTTGGCTAAATTCATCAACTTTGACCAGAAAACACCAACTTTGACCAAATACATCCATTTTCTACCAACTTTGACCAAAAAACACCAACTTTGACCAAATACATCCATTTTCTACCAACTTTAGCCAAATTCATCAACTTTAGCCAAATTCATGAACTTTGTCCAAAAACATCAATTTTTTACCAACTTTCGCCAAATTCATCAACTTTAGCCAAAAACATAAATTTTCTACCAACTTTAGCCAAATTCATCAACTTTGACTAAAAACTTCCATTTTCTACCAACTTTGGCCAAAAACACCAACTGTTGGCACAATGTTTACGATTTGTAACGCCACCATCACTATCAAGAGCGTCTCAGGCGGAACAACCGTTCTTTAGGTTATAATAAAAAGGGGGCAAAAAAGCCTTTTGGGCTCTCTCTGCTCTCTGCTCTATCATCGCTAAGTCAAATGTACACAAACGGTAACTATATTTTCACCCGAAAGAAAACGCGCACTTTTCCGAAATTTCCCGCGAGCGAACATGGTGCCGTGACCGGGATAGTTCGAACGTGAATTCTCGCGATTTTCGGTTTAGTGAAGAAAACCCCGCGCGCGTTGTTGTTAACCGTTTATCCGCGTCGATCACGCTACACTCGCGTCCACACTTTTAGCAGCGACGCAAAATGACTTTGCAATCTACGATTTTGGCGTCACGAAGGACGACTTTACTAGCAACTTTAGTACAACACGAAAGGTTCTCACAGGACTTTCGTACCGACCGAGACTACCATGAGATAGAAAAACGACTTTCTAGCGTAGAGCAGTTAAGCAAGCAATTGGAGACAGTTCAACAGCAGCTGGAAGATGCCGCAACCACTGCTGAAGAATGGGCACATAACGATACTGTGAGAGCAGCTTTCGAGCACCGCTTAATATATTTGGAAGGCGAACTGAAGGCGAAATTGAAAGCGATTTCGCGAAGTATTCAGGCCGAAGACAAAAAGCGCAGGCGCAAACTACCCGGTATAAAGTTGGCCACCATCGCTCTTCCGAAGCCGCTAACAGCCGCTCGAGACGCTCACAAGTGCCATTCATATAAGAGCCAACAATGCACAATGCACACACTCATTCACACATCGAGCTCTACCGGAACATTTTCCACTGCCCGGGAGCCAGCTGAGCAAAATGACATGCCGAACGACATCGCATCATTTTCCACTGCACCGGAGCCAGCTGCGCAAAATGAACCGGCTAGCATGACGCTCATCGCAGATCATCATCCCGCAAACGCGCCAGACTCTAGCGGAACATTTTCCACTGCCCGTGGGCCAGCTGAGCAAAATGACACGCCGAACGACATCGCATCATTTTCCACTGCACCGGAGCCAGCTGCGCAAAATGAACCGGCTAGCATGACGCTCATCGCAGATCATCGTCCCGCGAACGCGCCAGATTCTAACGGAACATTTTCCACTGCACGGGGGCCAGCTGAGCAAAATGACATGCCGAACGACATCCCATCATTTTCCACTGCACCGGAGCCAGCTGCGCAAAATGAACCAGCTAGCATGACGCTCGCCGCAGATCATCACATGAAAACGTCAGACTGTACCGGAACATTTTCCACTGCCCGTGGGCCAGCTGAGCAAAATGACACGCCGAACGACATCGCATCATTTTCCACTGCCCGGGGGCCAGCTGAGCAAAATGAACCGGCTTGCACGACGCTCACCGCACATCATAATCCAGCGAACGCGCCAGACTCTATCGGAACATTTTCCTCTGCACGGGGGCCAGTTTGGAAAAATGACACGCCGAACGCAATCGCATCATTTTTCACTGCACCTAAGCCAGCTGCGCAAAGTGAACCGGCAAGCACAACGCTCGCATCCGCCGCTGCTAGAACATTTGACGCTGCACGGGAGCCAGGTGGGAAAAATGAATCGCCGAACGCTTTGGGATCATTTTCCACTTCACCGGAGCCAGCTAGGCAGAATGAACCTACAAACACAACGTACACTAAACACGATCACACCACTTATACACTTTACACTATCGAAGCACTTGACACTGCAACTAAGCCAGCTGCGCAAGAAGAACCGACGAACACAACCCACGCCACTGGAGATCACACGCCACTTTCACAAACGATTTGTGCAGCTTGTGTGAAGCGATCACACACGCAGATAGCTTCCCGCACTGCACTAATCTTTGACCATGACGAACTTAGCAGCGTGCAGCCAGAGCGAGCACTATCGACCAGTGCCTCGCAACACAACTTTACTAGCAACCGGGTTGCTCAAAAGTTGTCATCCCCCATCGACAACATCTTCGATGCTTCTCGGAATCCTGCGTTAAAGACCGATTGCACCGCTGCGTCCACAATCGTCTGCATGGCATCCCTGGAGAAGACGCTCCCTCGATCTTCGAGTTTGGGGGAGCTAAAAGTAAAATATCTGTACTTACACGGAACGACCATCCTACAAGAACACCACTCAACGAGACGAGTTGGATCGATACAGGATGCGATCCAACGACGGCCAACTTGCGACGCAAGGATCGGCCGATCCGAAGCAGCAACACGATGCTTTGAGTTGGCGGAAGACAGGCTGGAACGCGATCCACTACTCAAAGCTGGTCAACGTCATCACGTTCCCCAACGCATCTACAAGAAGTGGAGGACAATTAACATCGGTTGGGTACATTGTTAAGTACAATACTAATGATGTTCTCTTACCTTATTCAAGCGTAACGGTCCACACCTACACACCTGCGAAGGCTCCAGATTTCGGTACACTTTGGAAAGCTGCGGTGAAAACAGCACACCGTAGCCATCACTACAACGCTGAGCGTACCAGCAAACACGACACGAAGCGCCACTACTAGAAGAAGCACATCCTTGCCAAACCGTACGCGTGCGATGTGTGCAACGTAAGGTTCTGGCGCAAGCTACAGTTGAAGCTGCATAAAATTCGTCACACGGGCCAGCATCCACATCGGTGCGAACACTGTAGGCATGGTTTCGTCAACCTAACGGTGTTGCGCAGCCACCAGTGCCAGCACAATGCGCGGAAGTGTTCCGGCTGCCCGAAATAGTACATCCACGGGTCCGAGCTACTATCGTATCGTTGGCTCGAGCATCCGAGCGGGTTCCTGTGCAACCAGTGCGACAAACTATTCCGCACGAACCGCATTTTCAATCTACACGGCCACAAGTACCACACAGGACAAGCGTAGGGCAGTTCTAAAATAGGAAGATAGTTTTAATTTACGCGTTCGACAGCAAAAATACTTACTCACGTGCACTAACAACGGCAACAACTCATACGGCTAGAAACTTTGTTGACATCCGTCAGGGGGGGGGAGGATGTTGGCACAATGTTTACGATTTGTAACGCCACCATCACTATCAAGAGCGGATGGCGTCTCAGGCGGAACAACCGTTCTTTAGGTTATAATAAATAGGGGGCAAAAAAGCCTTTTGAGCTCTCTCTGCTCACTGCTCTATCATCGCTAAGTCAAATGTACACAAACGGTAACTATATTTTCACCCGAAAGAAAACGCGCACTTTTCCGAAATTTCCCGCGAGCGAACACCAACTTTGACCAAATACATCCATTTTCTACCAACTTTGGCTAAATTCATCAACTTTGACCAAAAAACACCAACTTTGACCAAATACATCCATTTTCTACCAACTTTGGCTAAATTCATCAACTTTGACCAAAAAACACCAACTTTGACCAAAAACATCCATTTTCTACCAACTTTGGCCAGAAAACACCAACTTTGACCAAATACATCCATTTTCTACCAACTTTAGCCAAATTCATCAACTTTGACCAAAAACATCCATTTTCTACCAACTTTGGCTAAATTCATCAACTTTGACCAGAAAACACCAACTTTGACCAAAAACATCCATTTTCTACCAACTTTGGCCAGAAAACACCAACTTTGACCAAAAACATCCATTTTCTACCAACTTCGTGCGAAATGTGCTATTTGCATCTAACTTTGACCAAAAACATCCATTTTCTACCAACTTCGTGCGAAATGTGCTATTTACATCTAACTTTGACCAAAAACACCAACTTTAACCAAAAACATCCATTTTCTACCAACTTCGTGTGAAATGTGCTATTTGCATCTAACTTTGACCAAAAACACCAACTTTTACCAAAAACGATGGTATTGTACCAACTTCGTGCGACATGTGCTATTTGCATCCAACTTTGACCAAAAACACCAACTTTTACCAAAAACGATGGTATTGTACCAACTTCGTGCGAAATGTGCTATTTGCATCTAACTTTGACCAAAAACACTAACTTTTACCAAAACCGAAGGTTTCATACCAATTGCATCCGAAATGTGCTATTTGCAACTAACTTTGACCAAAAACACTAACTTTTACCAAAAACGATGGTATTGTACCAACTTCGTGCGAAATGTGCTATTTGCATCTAACTTTGACTAAAAACACTAACTTTTACCAAAAACGATGGTATTGTACCAACTTCGTGCGACATGTGCTATTTGCATCCAACTTTGACCAAAAACACCAACTTTTACCAAAAACGATGGTATTGTTCCAACTTCGTGCGAAATGGGCTAAAGAGTAGAAAGAGCCCACAAGTTGGTAGGTGGTTCCCAGGTTGGACCATTGTTCCGCCATATTGAAAGTTGTATTGAAAACGAATGCGCGTTGCATAGATACAGGCGTTTTGCCGATGCGTTGCGAAATGCTTAATTTTTTTTGTATAACGCTTGGAATTTGAATTAATCTCATCATATGGCGGTTGGAAATGATAAAATATTTTTTTTTTTTTAAGATTTAATAAGAATTTCAGCGAAAAGGTTGTTAATAAATTATAACGAAAAATAGGTTAATTGATCAGTAATACAGAATGGATATGTTTAATTCATTAATTAATTACTTACATAATTAGATGATTAATTAATTAATTAATTATTATTAAGCATTAATAAAAGTATTAAAGTCATGTGAAAATATGAGGTTAAAATGCTCGTAATTTTTGTAAATTAAGTTTGATTATGAGTTTTTCTGAATTTTTATACATGATTATATATATAATTATGTAACATGATTTTGTAAGCTCGACTAAATAGATAAACTGTAAAGTGTACCAAATGTATCCTACGATTCTGCATGTATCCGCGAAGGATTTGTTATAGATTTAGATATTTATATTTACACGATATAATTTTATATTTTAAACTAAAATATTCTACGTATATTAAGGAGTAAGTTTCTAACCCAGGTCTACTTAACGTTGTAGTTCAGATCGTATTAGGGTATTGGATTTTTCGTTCAATTAAAATTCTATGACCCTCTTTACTATCCCCTAATTATCATGGAGTAGTCAAATAATACATTTATTAACCGCATTGCCTGTTCGAAAGAATCCTCGAACCTGATTAAGTGGTTGATTGGTTTCAGTGAAAATGCTTATAACTGAAGCCATGGGACAAATATGTAGATTCATGCTTCCATTATGTTCATGGCTTCCAGGATCCTAAAATTTCCATTCGTCTAGCCTCACTAGTAACATTCTAATTTATTTAATTTGTTGCCTAAACGTCGATTAGGTTCATTTACACGATATAATTTTGGTGTATTTATACTTCTAAGAGTCTGGTTCACTCCTTCACGACCATGAGCAATCAAAGACTAAAAATGCTAATACAACATAATATTTTAGCTATAGGGGGTGGATAATAAGAGAATACCCTCAGAAAAACATGGCAGGATGTGTAATTTTTTTATGATTTAAAGGAAATATGTTTTCGTATGGACCATAACAGTAATATAACTTTTATTTTGAGTTTGATTTTTTGGATCGGTATTTTTTTGTATTGCTTTCTAATACAAATTGCATTATAATACATCGCAGAAAAGTAAAATACATAGATATTTATGGTTTTCCACGAAACAATTACGTGCGCTTGTGAAGGTCAAATGGATGTCACACAAAACGCATGTATGTTTTTTGGCACAATAATATTTTAAAGTTTTTCTTTATTCGTTCAGAAAGACATTAGCCGCCTTTCACATACGTTTAATTTTGGTATTTCGTTTCGAAAACATTGTTACAATAATAATTGAACAATCGGTAACGATTCTTGTAGATGGGAAAAATATTTCCCTAGGTCGTGAAAGGTTTAAACAAGGATTCAATTATTTTGATGAAAATTATGAAGTTAATTAATTAGTGTAACAGTCCTTGATGCCAAATTTTATCGAAAGCCTATTCGCTATTCAGAAAAACAAGACCTGTTGATTTTCTTTAATCTGTGTATTTGATGAGGACTTCCCTGTAAAAAGTTTTTCAAGTTTGAAAATCAAAATCATACCCCGGAAATCCGGTTGCAGAGTTGACGATTATTAGATTCAACTAACTAATCAAACTCGTACGAAATTTCGTACGAGTAACACTCTATGATTTTTTGATTTGGTTGATCATCTCCCTAGCTTATCTCATAAATTAACCGTAGTGTCAACGACCAAATTTACACCCTCAAGTCTACGACCAGCATTCCCGGGTATGCCATACATTTTGTATGGGGATTGGGACTTTTTCATCTTAAAGCTATAATAATTCAGGCTGTATTGAATATTTGAATAATTTTGAATTTCGTACACAACTACATACATTAGTTTTCTTTCTTTCGGAATATAATTGGATTTTTTTTTTGACTCGTTTGTTATGGTTTTTTGTTCAACCTTTTCTAAATGACAACCACGTTGATATCACTGTCCACGGCAATATCATTGTCTATCAAAAATGATCGACATTTCACACAACGTGTTAATTACAACAAACAAAACAAATGTTAACGCAAACGTTAATGTTTCGCATTACAATTTTGCACTTCTATGCTGATGAAAATCTATTGTCATTTGCAATGTTTCTCGTCCCATCAATTTCAGAAGCTCTTTCATTCTGCAAAGACTACAAAATTTGTTTCAGGACCCCACCACTGATTTTTGGTTTGAAGGTAATTCTTTTATCCTAATTTTTGATAAGGCAATAGTTTGAGAAAACTATTTGCTATGTTTAAGGTTTTACTAGAACTCTTTTATAGATCGTAAATTAGCAGTCCAGGGAGAGTTAGCGATGTGCGACAAAACTATTGACATAATGACGACAAGCAATGTTTTTTCCAGAATAATTCGCGAGTCCTATGATGGGTACGGTGTAAAAATGTTTCTTGGTTTATGGCCAGTGTTTACGGCTTATTGCCGACGATTAGAATTGAATCGGGTATGGTGTGTGTGGTAATTTAATTGTACGTTGAAGGGTCTCTAAGAGAAAAATGTGGTTGCGAACATCGTTGCTTTGTCATGTATTCAATGAGCATCAAACAATATTCTCAATGCTCACTCGTACCCTGATCTGACTAACGAGCAAAATAGTAGTGAAGGTTTCAAAACTCTTAAGTTCCGTTCGTCATTCCACGGAACCGGTACCATGTCCTACAGGTTAGCGAAAACGACTGTACACATTGATACCTTCGCCTACAAACTTGGGTTTTAATGGCATAGAAGCTTTAGTACCAGAAGGACCAGAAGGATCGCGCGTGATCTTCTTAGGCGTTTTATGATAGTTTGGTTTTTCCATTCAATCATCGCGGAAGGACGGCACGACGTTCCCACAACGCCGCTAAAATACTCAAATAGCATGAAGGAGCTACAACAATCTGACCTGTTTTACAAAACAGGCTTAGGCTACCGTGGAGTACTCATTTATTTTTTATTAAAATATTAATTTCTTTTTTTATTGTTTAACGAACAATTAGGCCGTTTTGCTTTGATTAAATATTACTAATACGAATTAATTAATGTCTAAGCAGATCTAAAAATTCATACAAATTCTTAATATTATTATCATACGTTTTTCAATAATATGAGCGAGTAGAACGGACAATAAAATTAAAATTATGTATCTTTTGACACGTAAAATTTATTCCGACTGGTAATCGTGCACTGTTTAAACTGCGCAATGTGACCGTTCGTTTCATTTCTAGTGATGGATAACTTTGCGCTAAAGGTCAAGTTCAAGTTCAAGTTCAAAGAGGAAAAAGGACAGATAGCTATTTTTTGAGGGAAAGGCAGACAATGTACTTGTAAACAAATACGGCTATAGTCAGAAGGAAAAGGATAGCCATTATGACCTTCCCAACCAGCCAAACTAACATGCTTTCTCGCTTTCGCAGGTTTGATTGTTCATAAGACAGAACGAGATCCGTATCAAGTTCAAATCTCATTAAAGCGGTCAAACTTTTTTTCTTTGCATAAACTTTTAATACGCACGATTTATTCGTATTTTGGCAAGATTATGCTTTTAATATGTGTATTGTTATGGCCTTTGTTGTTTTATTTTTTTTTCTTTCCATTTCCGTTAAAACATTAATTATCAAGCATTCAATGGTGCCGCGGTGTAGTAACTAAATGGAGGAAATATTTTTGAAATAATACTTAGCTAGTAAATACTGACACAGCGACATATTCTCTCTGATCACAGCTATCCCATCCTCCCACTTGTCTTACTCCCGCTTAATATGTATATAGATATATATTTTAGTGTATAACTTTAGCTTATACGCTACGTTGTTAAACCATACAGGTGAAACAGTTAAAAGAAATACATACGCAAATACAAATAACAAAAATATGAGCAAACGATCAACAATGATCAGATCATCGATTTAGCTGGCTGATAGATTGAAATTCTGCCTGAATATATTATTTATACAATTAGGTAAACGATATGTAAGGAAGATTTCGTAACGCGGCAACAGCACAGAAACAGCAATTACTGTTTCTGTAAACTGTAATATATTTATATTTAATATAAAACTGTATTATATTTACCATATCGGTATCGGACTCTCGATGCTTTTGAAATAACAACGCAAAGGTACGTGCTGGAAACCCAGTTGTGCAACTGACCACTAGCGGATTTGGTTTATTTTATACTAAATATTGTAATTGTGTATATGGTTTTACACAAGTTCTTAAGCATCAAATGTATCCTATTCATCTGTTTCTATTCACTTGTAATCGTTACTGATGCATTTTTTTGTTGGCAGCTAATTAAACATTGCACGTTGGCCATCTGCAGAAAGAAATAAAAAAACATCTTCCAACTAGTGGCAAACCAAACACGGCGTTTAACAAGATTACACTACGAAAAATAAAAAAAAAAACAAGTCTCTCGGGTTTCTGTCTGAACGAGGCTGTCAAAGTCAAGATTTATGAAACTTTGGCAAACTTTAAATCAATGTAATTTATTAAATACTCGATCGATTTTGATATTTTTTTGTGATTTAGAAAGAAAATTCAATATTGTTTATGCATATAATAATAAGTCGTGGTTCTCCCTTTTATAAAACACGTCTTTATTCCATGCGTTCTGGAGGTGAAGAGGTCAAATAGGACGAGCCTTGCTCTCTGTTCAACCTGACCTTTACATTACTGTCAGGTGAACAAGGTTTCTAGTTCGGTATACCATTACACTAAGGTTACATAGTGTAATTATACCAACTATAATGTTCATGTTCCTGATTTGTGCAGATTTGTGCTGTTTGCAAAAAGTCCGTGAAAAATATCATGTTTTTAAACTTTGACTTGAAACCATTCTGGGAGTTTTGTCGGTTTGCGTCCCCATAATAGTCGATTTGCGTCCCCCACGTCATTAGTACCCCATAATAGTGTAACATGTGTACTTTCATGTGGTAAAGAGATATTGTGCGAAAGTTTGCGAACGCGATTTTTATGACAGTTTTTTCAAACTAACTTTTTTTAGAAGAGGTACATAAAGTACTGGGCGTCCCCATCAGACATCGATTTTGTTACAGCGATTTAGTCTGAAAATATTTATCATTTTCTTTTGTTTCGCCTTTCCTTTTTTAAGGTATAATTGTTGATATTTTCCTAACCTGTACTCTATTTATAGTAGTGTTCCGTATTTTGTGTTATATCCAGATACGTGTGTTCCTAGTGTGGTTAACTGCGCTTTTTGCAGTCGGCTGGCAGTCAACAAATGCACATAAGTACCTGCTTACATACTTTAGGGTAACACATAAAGTTGGATGGTATGCCCGGAGTAGGGTTCTAACAATATTTGAAGGAGTACCATATCAGATATGATTCCATTAGAAGTATGAGGTATAATCCGTGTCTGTAACGCGTAATAAAAGGTAAACCGGCATCTCAACAAGGCGTCATCATATCTACTTATCTGCCCAGTTATGCATTATTTTTCGTGTGTGTATATAGATGCATAAAAAATTACGCAGTTTAGTCAAACAAATATCTTTAAAGTGTCAAGATGGTGTCGATTAGCTACAACGATATCTATCAACATTTTCATAGTGACAAAAATTTAGCTTGGAATCTTAACAAGGCCCTGAAATTTATTCAGAATAAAGTTAGCATTGAAAAAAGTGAGATAAAAGGTTTCGCATAAATTGAAGAATATAATTTATTCTATTCAAAAGAGTTTTGAAAAGAACAGAAGAAACAAGCTGCGTTTTCTGAAGTAATCCAGGTTGTGACTGGAAAAATAATTTGATGTTAGTGAATACACTAACGATCAATCTCAAGCAGGTCGACCAAATAAAAAGTTTAATGATTTGTGCGTGCGGAATAAGCGTCGTCGTGAGGCTATTGAGTGTAGTAGTGATATAAACGGTAATTTAGAAAAAGAATTGTACACAGTGCGGAGTTTTGCACGTAAAGAAAAATGCAACCAAAACATCTTGTGAATGTTTTTGATGTCAATGAAACAGCTGATACTCCTGAGGAAGGATTATCATGTTTTATAGGCAATGGTTTTACCCAATCTCAATATGCGAATATTTATGAGGTATTAAAAAAAGTTTCCTTCTTATGATTGCATATAAGTTTAAAAAAAGTCTGCACCAAGTGACGAATTCATCAGTGTGAGTGAAACTAAGGCTAGTGTTAATTTTCAAGCCCTAGAGAATCCTAACGCGAAATATCAAACTGTGAAATAAATATGTTACTATGTTCTTGGGGAATTGATGGATCCAGTGACCAATTGGAGTAGAATTTGTTAAAGAAACAAAAGAAAAAATGTTAGCGAGTGTAAAAGAAATTAATGATCAAATTATGAGCATAATGCCTCTGAAAATATGCTTAAGTGATACAGTTGAAGTGATATTGTCTTTTAATTTTTATATGAGTCTGATAGATGGGAAAGTGTTAGCCTATGTTACGAATACTCCATCAATGTAAACTTGTTGTTTATGTGAAGCTAAGCCAAGCCAGAATGAAGTGGAAAATGGATTATGTGCTAAACCAGAAAATTTGAACTTTGTAATTTCTCCGTTACGTTGCTGGATGCGTTTTTAGAGTGTCTATTACATATTTCGTATAGACTTGATTTCAAGAGGTCGCTGTAAGGTTTTGAAATATTTAAATTTTTATCAATTCTTCTCAGGCGGTAAATCCTGTTGTTTTTAGCAAATATTGCAATGATACATATGTATTTTATTTGAATCATTATAATTGGTAGAAAATGCCACCTACTGTTCACAAAGTTCTAGCCCATGTCGATGAAATTGTCATGCATGCACCAGCACCAATTGGGGTGTTGGGAGAAGAAGCAGCCGAAAGCTGTCACAAATTTTACAGAAGAGACAGACGAAGAGACAGACTAGAAAATGTTCAAGAATTCTCAAACTACAGGACATTTTTATGAACGCTCTCTATTCATCTGATCCATTAATCAGTTCAATTACGCTACTTACAAGGTTGAAAACTAAGAACGAGTCTGACTTTCCAGATGTTGTTAAAACGTTTTTTTGTTACTAAATCAAATATTGAAACAAATTTGCAAACACTAGTATGACCACACGGTCGCATGATCAGCAACATCAGGATCTGAGTTCTGCTAGCTATTCACAGGACAGTGCAAGGCTTGGAGAAGTTATTGCTGTGTTAGATACATTAAATATAAGTTTTGCAAATGATATAATTGTTACTTTGCATCCAATCTACTCGATTGAACTATAATACCAGTGAATATATTTAGATGTTGTTACAATACCGGGCTCAAGGACCAGGCACCTCCATTACGGTAAATAACAATTTTTTTCAAAGGTACCTGTGATCTCGATATTTTTGCCTACCTAAATAGATCCTTTTTAGCCACATTAGCCAAGACACCTTAGTCGAGACACATTAGCCAAGACAGTTTAGTCGAGACACATTAGCCAAGACACTTTAGTCGAGACACATTAGCCAAGACACTTTAGTCGAGACACATTAGCAAAGACACATTAGCCAAGACACATTAGCCAAGACACATTAGCCGAGAAAAAGTCAAGACACATCAGCCAAGACACATTAGTCGAGGTGGAGATCAAGGACTTGAAGCAATATTCAAGTTTGGTGTGGATTTAGAGATGTGTGTAAGAAATCGTTGTAGCAAGAATATGTTGTTGTGTCAGTATTTACTAGCTACATATTATTTCAAAAATATTTACTCCATTTAGTTACTACACCGCGGCTATTGAATGCTTGATAATTAATGTTTTAACGGAAATGAAAAGAAAAAAAAATAAAACAACAGAGGCCATAATTTTTTTTTTTTTTTTTTTTTTTTTGTAAAAATGTTTATTAAAAAAAAAAGAAAGAGAAAATTTAACTTATGTACTAGCTTACAATAGAAAAAGGTGGAACAAAAAAGAAGGGGAAAAAAACAAAAACACAGGTTACAATGAACATTTAAGGACTTCTTCATCTATCACAGCATTATTGTTTCCAATAATGTGGATGATGTAGTTTGCAAACAAACTTAGGATTTGGATCCGCTTACTTTTACTAATATTCGTTAGTACAGGGAAGCGGAGGGACTGGAATGTAGGAGTAAGGGCGGGATCGACGTGTTGGATTGCTTGCAGCAGAGTATTCCAGGCCGATGACACTCTGGAACACAACGTGAATTTGTGTTCCAGTGTATCCACCTGGGAACACTCTGTGCAAGCTGATGAACCTCGGTTCATCCTCGCCATGAGCTCTCCATGAGCTATCTTGTTGTGGACCAACAGGTACAAAACGGATCTCTGTGCCGATGAAAGCCGCCGAGAGCTGATGTTGGCCCAAATAATAAAACACATATTAAAAGCATAATCTTGCCAAAATACGAATAAATCGTGCTTGTTGCGAACAAAGCTAGCCGCGCGATGTTTTAGGTAAGATTCAACCTAAACTCAAACTAGATAAAGAACTGGATCATACGGTTTAAAGGACTAGCTTAAGAAGAGAAGCGGGCGATATAAACACAGTGCGTAGGCCACGTGAAAAGGATAGGTCAGGACGAATAGGAAGTAGGAAAAAAGCTTTCTTTCCAAAAGACGAAGCGAACGCGGCAGGTTGTAAAGAAGATACAAATCTTTGATTTGTTATAAATAAATCCAAAGAGTATTAATTCAAGCCGCGTAAATTTTGTGGTAGTCGCCACAGTGCTTATTAAAAGTTTATGAAAAAAAAAATAGTTTGAGATTTGAACTTGATACGGATCTTACACCGAACCGGCTCTGTAGTAAAAACCCAACTAGCCATATCAACATACCTTCTCGTTCTGGCTTATGAACAATCAAACCTGCCAAAGCGAGAAAGCATGTTAGTTTGGCTGGTTGGGAAGGTCATAATGGCTATCCTTTTCCCTCTGACTATAGCCGTATTTGTTTACAAGTACATTTTCTGTCTTTCCTCAAAAAATAGCTACCTGTCCTTTTTCCTCTTTGAACTTGAACTTGAACTTGACCCTTAGCGCAAGCGCATCACTAGAAATGAAACGAACGGTCACATTGCGCAGTTTAAACAGCGCACGATTACCAGTCGAAAGCTAGCAAGGATATAGAAAATGCAGCCTCAGTTTCTGTGGCAGACAAGTTGCACATTATATATAACTTTAATTTTGTTGACCGTTCTATTAACTCATATTATTGAATAACGTAAGAAAATGATATTAAAAATTTAAACGAATTTTTAGACCTATTTAGTCTTTAGCTAACCGAGTATGCCCGGGATAAGGCAAAGGACAAGGAGGAAATGCCTTGTGATAATAATGATAATTGTACTGCTTCAGCTCCAGAGGCTGACAATACGGCCGAAGCCGTCATCATGAATTATAAAATAAAATAAAAATTAGTGTTTAGATAATTCGTATCAGTAATACTTAATCAAAGAAAAACGGCCTAATTGTTCGTTAAATAATAAAAAAAGGAATTTATATATTTTACTAAATCGCATCTAGTTCATCCATAATATTTTCTCCTGAGTAATCAAATGAGTACTCCACGATAGTCTAAGCATGCTTTGTAAATAGGTCAGATTGTGTTTATACATTTGCTCGTTCATGCTATTTGAATATTTAAGCGGCGTTGTGCGATTACTTAAATTCGTCCTGCCCTGCTTCCGCGATAGTTGAACGGAACAACAAAACTATCGTAAGACGCATAGTACAATTCATCTCCAAATGTTCACCATCTACAACATACACATATTTTGATTAACATTTTTACAAAAGTCATAAAAACTTCAATGATAAATTTTACATAATAAGCAAAGTGATTAAAAATCAAAATGTGATAAATATATATATAAATTTCATAAAAAGTGATTTTTGGTTCACTGTTTAAAATTGTTTTAATAGAGTCCATATACTGTGCTATCAGTTTCTATGGCCGCACCCCAAATTTCTTGGGTTTTGCTATTTGAAAGGATAATTTGTTCGTCAATATAGGAATTTTATTTGTTATTAAAAAAGAGGAATTTATCACAATTTTGATGAATTTTATAGTTATTATTTTTTTTGTTATTTTTGTTAGTAAAAACGTATACATATTTAATTTATTGATATTTTTTCCATACGGTTTTATTGTTTTTAAATATTTTGTTGCATTTTATGTATCTTTCATCACTTGGAAAATTCTTGGAAAAAATGTCAATATGCCTTAAAGTACTGCGGTAAACGAAATAGAATAGAGCATGTTTAAGGCGTTAGGCACAAATCTGTTTCAATCTGTTTCATAATGAGAAATTCCAACGCGAATCGGTAGATCGGACAATTATGCCAATTGTCCAATTATGGTTTAGCAAAACGAAACCCAAGAAAATCGAAACTACCACCGAGGGACAAAAGACGTATTCTGAATTTGGCAACCGATCAACCGTTTCACTCGCAGAAATAAAATTATCACTGTGCTCACTGTGCTATACAGCGAAACTATTCGCACTGTTTTAAAAAACAATACGAATGTAATTCGTTCTACATTTAATGCGATTCCAAATTTGACATTAGTACACAAACAACTACGAGTGAGTTACGCAAAGAAAAACGGGGCACGTTAGAGGAACACGGTATGATTATCGTGATAATTTAATGATAAAGTAAAATTGTAGTGGAGATATTCCAACTAAAAGTGATCATTTCTCACGAAAAAAAATTTTACCTTGATGTACCAGTTGGGCTAAACGGCTATTGGCAAGATCTTAGGAAACATCCTCAATTCTTTTCCAAATAAAATTTCGGCGAGGAGTCGATAATGACGTGGATAGGATTTTGTTCGAGAGCAAAATTAAATTTAACTTTTACGCCGTGTAAAATGAATCTCTTCAACAGTAATGCCGTGCTAACAAGCTGTTTAGTACTATTTATTTGAAAAATCTCAGAAAAAAGGACGTGTTCCAACAAGATATCTAAAAGTAGCTGTTTCCGAAGCATGGGAGTATTTAGTATATCGAATACTGAAAAATTTGGTTCACCACATGCCAAAGATAGTTTTTCAAGTGATTAAAGGTACAGGAAATATCAATAAAATATTTAAATAAAAAAAAACAGTGAAACATACACCGAAGAAAGTAACACTGAATTAAATACATGGTTTTAGATAATTTATCCAAGTGCGGTCATACAAACTTGAAGATCAAATTAACAACATTAACAAACAAATGAAATAAGTAGAGCTACTCGCACGATAAAACTCATCAAAAACCAATTCTTTGAAGAGATAGCAAAAACCCAGAAATTTGGGGTGCGGAAGCTTATAGCACTGTAGTAATGGTATGGAAAACAATAGTTATGATGTTATAACTCGAGCAACATTTTGGAGAAAATCGAGCAACAATTGGAGAAAAAAAGAAATTTGCATTGCATTTTACACAAATCATGTGAACATTGTTTTTGTGTATCTCTTTAAAAATTGATTAATTTCATGAGAACCGTGCGAACATGTATGTATGTTCAATAAACCCACCTTTTATTGTCCTCTTTGAAGGTTGCTTGTTATTTAGTGGCCCACCGAGAGGAAAGTTAAAAGACCTAGCTTGGTAGATACTTCTTGATTAGGGTGCAAGAACAGCGATAAAACTTAAAATATTATTTGAGCTACAACAATGATAACTACTACAACATTCTGAATGTGTTAAAGAATTAGATTTCCTTTTCGACAATTTTTTAGCTTTCGCTCTTATGTTATGTAATTAAATGTGTTAATAATTCCTTTCCGAATGACCGAAGAATCAAATCACTCTGAACATCCACAGCGACCGGTAAACGAAATATAGTCACCGGGATTAAAATTTCCAACATTTTACTTGAGATCCCATGTTTGGTATCTATTTTGTTAAACTTTTTAATATTTGAAATTCAAGCAGTTTTTCTTAGAGTGTTTGAATGCGATAAATGAATGAAATGGATAAAACGCTATTTAATAAATGCATGGCCAAAATCAGCGATTGAGCACGAACTGGTGCGACCAGCCGAAACAGTCTGTCAGTCTAACAGTCACCTTTGTCACTGATTAATATTATAAGATTAATACCCTAGTTCTGTACCAATAATTTCGAGATTAACACGATAGTAGAGCCTATGTGCTAAAGCTGTAAAAAAATAATCTAAATTCCCACCTAGAAAGTTTAAAGCGATGCATGTTTCTAAATTAATTTTTCATGTTTTGCAATTTAAAAAATCGGTCTGAAAGTTGCTATCCATGTTTTTTGTTTAAGCGTTAATTTGATCATAGGGAAAGGAACGGCCTGTTTAGAAGTACCGGCTGTAATTTTCCCTATAAAAAAACGCTAACAGATCCCATCCAGGCCACTGCATTGTTGCAAAACTGTCCATTCAGGACTGGTAGCTATAAGTGCAAGAAGGCCAGTACCTTTAAGATTATTGTATCTTAAATACGAAAATCTTACCAAAGCTTGAAAATCATTACTAATGACTAATTATTTGCAGCACTCATTTCGCACTGCCAGCACATACTACTTGATAAATGCATTGCATAATGCATTGCACTGCCAACACATACTAATTGATAAATGCATTGTATAATGGCAATGCAATTCAAGAAACAATTAAAAAATCGTCACGCCTTGCTTGGCCCCAATCAAGGAAAATGTTCTTAAAATCGTAGGCTAATGGAAATTGGTTGAAAAATACAATGAAATGTGTTAATGCAATAAATAAAATACAATAATAATAATTTTAAAAAAAGATGGGGCTGCCCGGTGGTGTATGTGATAAACGGCGCCGGTTGACAGAACCAGGCTTCAAATCTCATCCGGACCATCCAAAAACTGACTATCCTGTTACGTGGTAAAACAAGTCTTGATACGACCAGGCCGTTCTAACCGAACAAAAAAAATAAGAAAAGCTGATAATAAATGATTATCAATTAACACCTAATATTAAAGTATGTGTAGTATAATCTGTCCAACGAGCAAAAGCACAAGATGGAAGCATTTAAAACAAAAAGGATTCAAGCTAAAAAGTCGACCCTAAAATTATTTTTTTACTGTACTGTTTTTTACTGTCTGACCTGGGTCAGTCCTGGCTAGGCTAGCTTTGCCTTCTACAAATGAATTTTAATGGAGGAAGTAGTGATGTTGGTCTATAATACGGATACGCAGTGCTTATCAGTGCATTTATTTTCCATGACGGAGATTTATAAAAAAGCATCTCACTGTGCATTAATAACAACGGTCCTTCCTACTGCTGCTACTATTGTTTTGTAAAATTCACTGTGCAATTTAATTCAATGTGTATTACATTACTTATTTAAAATTCATGATTACGGCTTTGATCGTACTGTCAGCCTCAAGATGCTGAAGTGTACAAATTTCACAAGACATTTTCCAGGGCTAAATGTGTTTTACCTCTCACTTTTTAAATAATTTCCGATTTACACGATTGTGCAACAAACACCATAAATGACAGGCCAAGACCTCTTCAGAGAAAATCCCTCAAAAACTCTGATGCTGCCGTAATCGATGAATCTAAAATAAAACACATTCAACCTCATTTTATTTAATTATGTGCCACTAGGCCAAACATGTGGATTCTTACATAAAAAGTGACCGGCTGGTATA